>NW_020619159.1:168266-239011 GCF_003573695.1 Papaver somniferum | reverse complement strand
CTTAGGGGGGGGGGGGAGCGAAGAAGGTGCTGATATTGTGAAGGTGTTGGCTATTTATGACTTGTATCAGAATAATGAACTGTCTTGGAAAATGAAATCTATCAGTTCTGGGTGTTTTCTGGATACTGTGACAACACTTGGTTTTTCTGTGTCGTTTGGAAATAGGTGAAGGACCTATTTATACAAGTCATTGAGCGCAAGCCTCATCTCGTAGGAAGTGGAGGAGGTGAAGTGATGGAGTAGTGGGGTCGTGTATGGATAGTGATTGTCACACGATCACATTTTTTCCCACTTCCCTCATAACTGTTAACCGTCCACCTTTTCCTGACACGTTCTCGTAATGCCGTGTTGCACACTACACGCTGTAAACCGCTAGACCAATACTCCAGTAAGTATCCCCCAGTTTGTGACATGTTTGATGTCTCGAATGAGTGAGTCGAGTCGTGGGACCTGCAAGAAATAACATACGGTGTTATCAGGTTAAATAACTAATTTATTTATATTCACGAAGTATCGTGTATGCTCGATGCATGTAATGCATCGGTTTTAAGCAAGCAGCTCAAAACAATCGATATGTATGAAGCATCATTGTTTTAAAGATTGATTGAACAAGTCGCAGATTAAGCTTCTTAAAACGGCAACACGTTCAACCATATTCGAGTGATCGTTTGGAGGCCGCATAGCGGGCCACCATCTGGTCGATCACTCCCTGTGGCAGAGTGGCGAACGGTAATCATTGAGATGCTTCATCGATCTCCTAACTTTTAATCCAAGCCGTTCGACCAAGCTGGTAAAGTTGGACGGACGAGATGATTTACGACACATATTTGCTGTCGTAGATGAATTTTAGGATTTTTAGAGGTGCGCTAACATCCCTCTTTGGCTTGATCGAATCCAAGCATTGGCGCTATTTTTGAGTGGGCCGATCAAGCATGCGTGAATACGGCCTTCTGAAGTGCATGTTTACACCTCTCGGTCCCACAAATATTGATCTAGGCCACTCAACTTGACCGACAAAGATGAGTGGTTGTGATCGATTTGCGGCAGAAATACATTGCCGCAAAGAGTTTAAAAGCCGTGTGGCATGCCACTTTTGGGCAGGCGTTTCGAGGTGCCGATCCCTAGTATGCATAGGCCGGCCGGTCACACGCAAAGGTGGATCCACGGTGATCACGTTGACATCCTTGGAACCTCTTGAGTTTATATCCACACCCTCCGTTTAGGCTGGCGAATATGGATGGTCATGATCGAACTACGACATAGATGCATTGCCGCAAACCCTAATTAGGGTTTTGAAACAGTCATGCACACGCGACTTTGGCCAAACAGTTTGGCAAGCCGTGCTTCTCTATTAGGGAGATCGATCATGTGGGGCCCATGTTGGGCGGAAGGTGAACATATGTACACCTTCCTGATGATCCTAAACGCGATCCAAGACATCCAAATAGGCTGGCTAAGTTGGATGGTTGTGATCGATTTAAGACATTAGTGAAATCTCGCGACCCTTAGAAGCATCACGCCTGCCATGGTTTGAGCAATCGTTTAATTGCTCCATGACCTTGTCGTGAGAAAACCGATCGGGTGAGGGAGAAGTGGGCCCGCTAACGTGTGCATTAGCGCTTCTATGATCATTCATGGGATGATCCAATCCGTCCAACTAGGCTGGCGAAGTTGGACGTTCGTGATTGTTTTAAGACTATTTTGGACAGTCTATGCTCGATCGAGCTTTCTTCCACAGCAGCGCGGCCACCTTATTTTAGGGATGGCGTGGTGTTCGACCGGATGGGGCATAAGTTGGCCCGCAGGCGGTCATCACGGTAAACGCCTGCTTCTGCTAGGGTTTGGCTAGGCTGGTTAAATCATGCGGCCAACTTGCGCGTCCGTGATCGTTTCTGATACTGATACGGGCAATCCAGATTTCCTTTAAGGAAATTAAATACATTCGATCGATCTGTTTCGCGGCGATTTGAAATTCTCTTTGTCAGAGAGTGATGCAGCATGTACGGGTATTTCGTTCATATCCCAAAATTGTCACTTGGAGATCCATGTTACTCTGCTGAAAGTGAACACTCAGTCGTCATGCCATGCTAATAATGAGAGTTCGGCTAGGAACAACGCAGGAAATACTAGGCAAATCATGCATTAATTAATAATGCTAAAATTCAAAGAATATTTGGGATTGTTGTTGCATACACCATTCTGGGTGAATTGTGTGTATTTATTGAATTGCTTCGAATAAATAAAGTGAAGAGATACTCATCACTTATCAAACGGCTTTACCCTTTGCAGGATGTCAGCGCATTAAATTTAGTTTTACAATTTATCCCTAAACTAAAATCCACCATCAACACTAGGTTGTTCTTCGGGAATATAAGACCGGATTATCAGTTGGTTCCTGTTCACCTTGATTTATCAAAAGACGGAACACAAACTTCATAGGTATTTCTGTGGGAGCAGATTTATCTATCAGAATAGACTTTTCTGTGGGAGACAAATTTGTTTATCAAATCTTCGACTTTGGGTCATAGCAACTCTTAGTTGTGGGTGAGATCAGCTAAGGGAATCGAGTGTGTTGAATCCTGTTGGGATTCAGAGGCGTAAGGAACACAACTGTACTTTAATTGGTGTGAGACTTGGTTAGGGCTCAACTACATTCCAGTCTGAAGTTAACTTGTAGTAGGCTAGTTTCTGTAGCGGCTTAATATAGTGTGACGTTCAAAACTGGACCAGGTCCCGGGGTTTTTCTGCATTTGCGGTTTCCTTGTTAACAGAACTTCTGGTATCTGTGTTATTTCTTTTCCACATTATATTTTCTATATATTGAAATATCACAGGATAGCGTAGTTCAATCAATTAATGAATCCAACCTTTGTTGATAGAAATTGATTGACACTTGAACATTGGTTTTTGATATCGTTCAAGTTATTTATCATATCAATCAGGCTCACAGATTTCTATCTGTTCGATTGCAGATTGTATTGAGAAATTGAGATATAACTCTTGGATGTTTTTCCTTGATTGAGTCTGACTGTCTAGTTGATTCTCTTGAAATTATATTGGAGTTATTCCATACATATTTTCGAACGAAATATTGGGTGTGGTTGTTAGACCCCCGCTTTTTCAGTTTTTATAAAGAAAACGAGCTCAGTATTTTTATGGTATCTATTTAACCTACGGGCCTAAGCTCTTGGTTCTTTGCGGTTTCATAACTACGGGGGTATATCGTATATGACATTTTTTATTTTATTTTTTGATTATCAAACCATAAGTATTCTGTTCCACAAGAAATGTTTACATGATGGTTTTAAAGTGAAGCAAGTACATCATAACATGAAACAAATACGAAACATATAAAACGAAAATAAATCGCGAAGAGAAAGAGCGATCTACCACCATAACACCCAAATCTTGTAATTTGAGATTGGAGAAGAAATGGTACTCGAAATCATAATTTGACCATTTTGATAGATTTTCTTCTTGGAAAAGAGATGCTCCTATGATAGAGGAGAGATTTTCCCAAAAATTCTTCATGTGCAGCGACTAACCCGAAAACCTATATCGATTTTTCTGATAAAGATAAATTTGATATTAGCCCGTGCTGAATCGCCGATGTACTTTTATCAAAAAAACCAAACACGAACAAATCATTAGAAAGAAACACTATAAAAGTGCAGATAAAATCGCCCAAATAGCGAAGATAAAAATCTCTCCAATAACGACGGAAATTATTGAAAACTAAAAATAACTCCTAAATCGAAAATAACGATATATAACATTACTTAAAACAAGAAATCTTTGCTGAGATCTAGCCCCTAAAGGACTAGATCTGAGCAAAGGAATAAGAAGAAATTGATGGGTCTTTTTCTTGGTTTTTGAGGGAAGAAATGGTACACGAATTTTCATGTATATGACATTTAAAACAATGAATGATTTTAAAAGATGTTATCAAAATTAATTTTGTTGACCTCTATTTTACCAACAATACCTTTCTGTGAATTGTTGGTGTTTGTATTTTTTAACAAAATGAGTACCCATACATTTTTCTTTCTAAAAATGATTTCAATATTTGATTGTACTGGTTTACTTGGACAATTTCGGTACCCCTTGAATACAAATTAAAAGGGGGAAAATACGTCCAAAATCCCATCCAAATACATTAGTTAGCCCTGACCAACTCAACTAGGTATAAATTAGTCATTTTTTATGGAAAGTACACAAATAACCTTCCTGATTTATAGTTTAGTCAAAATATTTACAATTTTGTCCAAAGTGACTCATGATGATGTCACCAATTTTAAATAATATAAAAATAAATTAAAAAGCAGATTATCTTTCAAATCGCACATCCAAAATTCACAAACTTTATATATTCGGAAAGATTTTTCCGAGATCTACAAAAAGAGTACCCATATGACTATATAATTTACATTAATTTTTTTTTTAATTTACGCCGGTGTATGTTTATGTACACATCTGCAAAAATCCATAAAATCCAATATCATTGATAGCTAGACTGCCACTCTAGTCTGTACAGACCGACAAAAATATCAACCACGCCAAGCTCTAGTTAGATAATAGTCGGATTTGGAGAGGTTGGTTTAGCAGTCAACCTGTATCGAGGATAAAACAATAAAACATAAGAAATCGCGGGTTGAAAAAGAAGGGATTAACCTTTCACCAACAACCATATAAGAAACAAAGCAACAAAACAATCAAAGTAAAAAAGTTAGTCAGTTACTGACTTAAAGAGACACAATCTATTTGTTCTACAGAACATGCCACGCATACAGAATACCATCTACAAGTGGGTACGATCTACAAAAATAACAAAGTAGCGCATTTATTCAAACAAAACAATCCCTGCATTCATCACAGAGAATTTCAGTGTAGAAAATATGCACACATCTACCAAAATATGACTGAATACTCACCATGGTTCAGAATAGCATACACAACCTTCTACGACATGGTTGATACCTTACATATTACAAACACATAAATAAAAAGAATATACGTTGTACATTAAAGTGTACATGCTATATAAACAAAAACATATACTATTGTACAGACATGTTCACCTCTACAGACATATATCCATGAGAATGAAAAATGGTGTGCAACTATGTACACATCTATAAAAGTCCAAAAAAAAAAGGATACCACACTTAAAGATAAAAATCTATGTCATCGCAGCATAAGCTTATCAAGTCAATCTGTGCAGCATAAGCCTTTCTACAGTGCATCAGTAGGCATCTATGCATCATAAGCTTATCAAGTCAATCTTTTTCCCATGTGCACAAATTTGTACACCTAAGTTACTTATGAAAGAATAATCTTATGAAGTCATTTTTTCACATGTGCACCAGATTGTACACCCTGGTTATAGTTTATGTGAACATGCTCGCTCTATGCTACATTGTTATTCAAGCATTCAAATCTTCCTAGAAAGAATGTACACTGAAAAATCGGGGGTCTAACAACCTCACCCAATATTTCGATTAGCAATCTGTATGGACTAACTCCAATATACTTTCAAGAGAATTAGCTAGACAGTTAGACTCAATCTTAAGAAAGATATATCAAAGAGTTAATATCTCAATTTCTCGATTCAATCCTTACTCAAGCAAACAGAAATATGCAAGTCTAATTGAATACAAGAGAAATAACTTGGATGGTACCAAAGACCAATATTCAAGGATCAATAAATGACAATCTACAACCAAATGTTGGATTTCACAATTGATCGATACAACGCACAACTTGTGATATTTCTATTATATAACAAAATATAAGGCGGAAAAGAAAATAACACAGACATCAGAAGTTTTGTTAACGAGGAAACCGCAAATGCAGAAAAACACCTGGACCTAGTCCAGATTGAACACACTGTATTAAGCCGTTACAAACACTAGCCTACTACAAACTAACTTCGGTCTGGACTGTAGTTGAACCCCAATCAATCTCACACTGATCCAAGGCACAGTTGCGCTCCTTACGTCTCTGATCCCAGCAGGATACTACGCACTTGATTCCCTTAGCTGATCTCACCCACAACTAAGAGTTGCTACGACTCAAAGTCGAAGACTTTAATAAATAAATCTGTATCACACAGAAAAGTCTATGATAATAGATAAATCTATCTCCCACAGAACTACCTACGCCTTTTGTTCTGTCTTTTGATAAATCAAGGTGAACAGGAACCAATCGATAACACGTACTTATATTCCCGAAGAACAGCCTATAATTATCGATCACCACACAATAATCTTGATCGAATAGCGAAACAAGATATTGCGGATCACAGACGATGAGACGAAGATGTTTGTGACTTTTTTTCTATCTTGCCTATCGGAGATATCAATCTCAAGCCAATCTTACGATTGTACTCGTATGATAGATACAACAAGATCAGATCACACAACTACAAGAAAAATTTTCCGGTCTTGCTTCACAATTCTAATGAAGTATTTCAGTCATTAACCTACAGGGTCTCGAGAAGAAACCTAAGGTTAAAGGAGAATCAACTCTATCTAACACAACTAGTATCACACAGGAGGTGTGGGGATTAGTTTTCCCAATTGCTAGAGTTCTCCTTTATATAGTTTTCAAATCAGGGTTTGCAATCAATGTTAGCTTCGTAACAAAGCATTCAATATCCACCGTTAGATGAAAACCTGATTGGATTCAAGCTAATATCTTTCAACCGTTAGATCAAATCTTATCTTGTTATACACAAATGAAATGTATTTCATTTAGGTTTGAGTAACCGTACCTAAACGTGTACACTTAGTTGGCTCACAACAGTTAACCAAATGGTTATCTATATGAGAAGTTTCATATCAACATATTCTTCTTTACCACAACTAGTTCAAATGACTCAAATGAACTAGTTAAAGAGTTGTTCAATTGTTTAGATCTTTTGGAAGGCACAATTGAAACAAAATCGGTTTGATTCACTTGAATCGATTCATGAACATTATAGCCACGGTTTGCAAAGGTTGCATTCCTTATAATTTAAATGTTTAAGTTCATGAACTGACCGATTTGATAAAGTAACCATCTTAAGTATGCGTACCTAAGCAACCAGATTTGAGTTGGTTTTGGTTTCCAACCTCAGCAGAAATTATCGGGTAGAAAACTTTCGTCAGTATGCGTACGGGTAGGCATACTTAAGGTGACTGGTTAAGAGTTTGTCAATTCCAAAACTCGGCAGATATTCACGGACGTGAACTTCCGCCAGTATGCATACGGGTACGCGTACTTAACCTGTATCCTTCACCAATTTTGTACACACACATATGCATACACTTGGTTCCCGGTTCATGGATTTATACACTAATGTGCGAACACACTACATATGCTTATATCCAAAGATGGTTACATAATCTCAACTCTACACTTCAATCATTGAAACATTCTCAGAGGATGTTATATAGCTGTTATTCACAAACCATTTTTCGTCAGAGCAATTTTCAAAGTGATTGAAACAAAACATGACTTTCGTCACGCATAAAGATGAAATTGGATAAAATGAAAGATTACCAACACATATTTCGAGAAATAGATAGGCGAGTTAAACTCGGCTCGAAATAGCAAATGTGTAGAATTAAAATCTATATACTTATACGACTTTTGTCTCAAGAGTAGGAGATATAATAGATAGACTTTTTAGTGATAGATAAGTTCAAGTCTCCACATATCTTTTAGTCGATGAATGATCGTTGTCATATGCGTCAAAAATAATTACACTTTCTTACTTAACTAAAATAAATGAAGTATGTCATAAGAAAGAGTTCGTTTCCACAGAGAGGCAATTGTTGTTATGAAAATTTTCAGATTCTTAAGTAACCAAGGGGGGATTTTGTTTATCAATGCAATAAAATATGAAAATAATCAATAAGAGGAAGATATTGGTCACGGGATAGTATCATTCACAAACATGTATTTTCATCAATGACTAGAATTGGTATTTTAATCTCTCATTTACTAAAAGTCCTAGGATACGTTGATCGCAAGTATATCCCGCTAATTCCCTGATTTCATGACAACCACATTAAAAGATGTGTAAGTGAATTCTTCCTAGAAATCAGGATAAACGGAAGAGCCTTTTGTCGAACTCACATCACTTGGTTAAAAAGAGTTGTTACCAAACAAATTTGTTGTTCCTTTACTGTTTGGAATACGAACCAAAGGAACTGTCCCAAGTACGTGACTTATTACAAGTTGGAGGCGTGGGAATGCAGACGAAACTGTTATTGGAAAATTGGAGGACCTCTTCAAATGATCTTGGATTTATGAAATTGAAGATCCCACCAAGCCAACTCCAAATGATCTCACTGAAATTACAGTACCAAAGGATATGATCTCTTGTTTCCTCCTTCTTCTTACAGAATATGCATCTTGATACCATATTAATTTATTTTTTTTCATATTGTCATCAGCTGCGCAAATATTTCTAGCTAATTTCCACACATTACTAGATATACTAGGGTGCACAAATTTATGCCATACCTTCTTAGTCCAATGTAAAGAGGTAAATTTTTGTCTAATGATCTCCACTGCAAATGATACTGTGAATCTTCCTGTGATAGTACCAGTCCATACTCTCCTGTCTCTGCCACCACTGCTAACTGGTAAATCATTTATGTGGATCATCTCCAGTAGTTCAGTTGGTAAAATCCATTCCCCATCCAAAATAAAATCTGATACTTTCATGCCAGGGAATTGCATAATATAAGAGTTATCTGGATACACTTCTTGCAGAGCTTTCTCCAGCACCCATTTGTCCTTCCAAGAAGAAACGTTTCTTCCATCTCCTACTATGAATCTTGTGTTTTCCTCTACTTCCTCAATTACCCACTTTATTCCTGGCCATATTGAAAATTTCTTGTAATATGTAAGCCATTCACCATCTTTTTTTAAACTTTGACTGAAAAAAATTGACCAATCATCTGATCCATTTTGAATCCTCCAGAATAGCTTCATTAACAAAGCTTTATTAATAATCTCTAATCTTCTCAATCCAAGTCCACCTTCACTTATTGGTGAACATGTTTTATTCCATTTCAAAGTAATCATTTTCTATCTGCAGGGTCACTTGACCATAAAAAATTTCTAATTATTCTTTCACATTCACTTATAACCCTCCTTGGCCACTTGTATACTGACATTGAATATATAGGCAAGATGCTTAGTACAAACTTTACCAAAATGAGTATCTCTTGAAATGATAGCATTTTCCCTTTCCAACCTGCCAATATCTCCTGTATCATATCTACAACACTCCATACATGATGAGATTTGATATTACCTAGTACAAGTATTACCCCCAAGTACTTGTCTGGGAAATCAACTAATGCAACATTACATAATTCAGAAATCTGCAATTTTCTATTCTCACTTGTGCCACCAATGAAGCATTTACTTTTCTCCAGATTGACTTGTTGGCCAGAAGCATCTTGATATTTTTGGAGCAAGTTCATTAACTTTCTGACATTCCTTTTTTCAGCATTACAAAATAGAAAGATGTCATCAGCAAAGAATATATGTGAAGGTTGAACACCACCTCTGTTTACCATTGCTTTCAAACTTCCATCTTGAATCTTTTTGGAAATATTTCTACTAAGAACATCTTCAGTTATGACAAAAATAAGAGGGGACAGTGAGTCACCCTGTCTTAAACCTCTCCCAACTTGAAAATACCCTTAAGGACCTCCATTTACTAATACATATATTCTAGCTTATTATAGTAAGATTTTTAACCAGTGAATCCCTTTATCTGAGAATCCAAATTTTCTCAACACTTGGAACATAAACTTCCAGCTAAGAGAATCATATGCTTGAGTAGTGTCAAGCTTTAATCCAAAGTTTCCTCCTCTTCTCTTAACTCCAATCTCATTTATCATTTCAGAAGCTAAAGCTATTTGTTCTTTAATTTTTCTACCCTTTATGAAAGCTCCTTAATGAGGTTATACTAGTTTGTTTATTACTCTTCCCAGCCTTGTTTCCCATATTTTAGTGAAAACTTTAAAACTGAAATTCATAAGACCAATTGGTCTGAATTGTTTTGCTTTTTTTTTTTTTGCATTGTTCACTTTAGGTAGCAGCTTCAGGAATTTGGCATTTAATCTAGATGGTATGAATCCTTTATTCCAACAAAACTGTATTGCCTTTGTTAACTCAACACCAATTATCTCCCATGAGAATCTTGTTTTGGGGTAAAAACTGATTCTGTTGTTTTTGGTAAATTTGGGTGTGTTGATGAGAAACGAATTTAAACCCTAAACGAATGTACTGCATAGGAGTACTTTTAGATTCGAGAGATCAATCTGTAAGACTCTGGCCTAAACCAAGAAATGGTCGTTCGAGATTCAATTCGGTCACAAATTGAAGAAGAAGGGTTGATCTTAGGGAGGGAAGTGAAGAAGGTGTTTGAGATCAAAATGTTGAATTATGAAGGCGTGACTGTTTTATGACTTGTATCAGAATGTGGAACTGGCGTGCAGAATGTAAGCTATCAGTTCTTGGTGTTTTCTCAATACTTGTGTTGATAACCCTTTTTTCTTATCGAAATAGGTTGAAAACCTATTTATACAAGTCATTAGCAATCACACCTCGATATCTTAGGAAGTGGAGGCATTTAAGTAATGGAGAAGTGGGGTTATGTAAAAGGTGGTGACCATCACGTTTCCATTATGTGGGAAGACCGGTTAGCCTTACACCGACTACTCTCTTACTGCTATTAACCATCCGCCCTTTCCTGACACTTTCTCGTAATGGGCGTGTTGCATGCCGCACGCTGTAAACCGCCAGACCAGTACCCTAGTGAGCATCCCCTAGTTTGTGACATGTTTGATGTCTCGAGTATTTTGAAGGAAAACACATACAGCAGGCTGCCGAGTGGGTCAAGTCGTATGACTTGCCGCTTACAGCAGCATATAGTGCTTTTAGGTCAAATAATAAGATTGTTCGTAAAATCAATATTTATAAAACATCGTTTATAATCATTGTATATAAAGAATCGATTTTAAACAAGATGCTCAAAATATTCGATGTTCACGAAGCATCGTTGTTTTAGAGCTCGTTAAGTTAGTCGCGGAGCTTAACGTCTTAAAAGGAGCATGACCGGTCTTTTTCAGGGAGTTGGTAGGAGTTATGCGCGCATCCCAGAGGTTGGCCGGTCGGTCCCTATAGGATAGTGTCGGCTGGTAGACATTCTAACATCCTATCGGTCAGTTTAGGTTAGATCTGAACCGGTTAAATCGGCTAGCCAAGTTGAGTGGCTGAGATGATTCGCGACAATTGATGGCTGCCATTAAATTTATATGCGAACGGCGCGACTAACCATTTTTGGACGATCGTTCGGGGTCACATGGGCAAGCCGTGGCTTGGACGATCACTCCTCATGGAAGAGGGATGGTCAGTGATCACGATGTTACCCTGTTACCATCTAGAATCATATCTACACCATCCGACTAGGCTAGAGAAGTTGGACGCATGAGATGATTTGTGGCAGTTGTTCATTGTCGTTGATTTAATTTTAAGGTTTAAAGCCGTGTGGCCAACCTACCTTTGGCCAAACGATTTGGGGTGTTTGCCGCTAATTTGGACAAGTCTATTGAGTACACATAAAGACGGGTTGTCGGAGAGCGCCGGCACCTCATTAGCTACCTGAAATTAGATCTGGGTCGTCGACTAGGATGGAAAAGATGGACGACCATGATCGATTTGCGGAAATTGTCTAATGCCGCTGACTCATTTAGGGTTTTAAAAAACGCGCGATCACCCTACTTTGGGAAAGCGGTTTGACGCGCTCCTGGATTGCTATGTGTAGTTCGACCGACCAGGGATGGAGGCGAGTCGCCGGTGATCATGACTATACCTCTTTGATCGTTTTAAATAAGATCTAAACCGTCCAACTATGCCGTCTAAGTTGGGTGGATGCGATGGTTTTGAGACCGTCATGGTCGGTCTTAGCTCGTTGAGTTTTTCTTTTGAAGCGCAACCAACCTAGTTCACGCCAATGATCAAGGACGTTGCTGGTCGCTTAAGAGAATTCTGATTGGCTGGAATGATGGTGGGTCCGCCGGTGGACACCATGGAGTTTGCCTAGTTCCGCTAGGAAAATGCTAAGCTTGTTGAATTGGTCGGCCGAATCATGTGGCCTTGATTGTTTTAAGACTGACATGGACAGTCTAGGCTTATTTTTCTTAAGGAATTAAGCGCGTCGACGCATTTTTAACAGCGTGTTAACACAAAATCTCTTTATTAGAGAGTGGTGTAACCTGTGTGTTCCTGAGTATCTTCACGCAGATCTCAATACTGACACTTCAGGAGATTCGTGCTACTCTGCTGCGAGTGAACATTAATCGTCATGTCATGCCAATATTGAGAATTCTTTTGGGGAACATAGCATAGGAAAATACTCAGTGAGCCATACATTAGTAAATAATGCTGGCAAGAGGATAAAATTTACATAATATTTGGGGTTATTGCTATACACGCCATTCTGGGTAAATTTTATATATAAATTGAATTTCTCAATACATATGTAAGTAAGGAGGTCTGGGCACTCATTAATTTTAAATGGTTTATGTTCTTTAGCAGGACGGCAGCGCATTAAATACAGGGTTTCACAATTTTGACCCTAAACTGAAAACCACCATCAATATTAAGTCCTCTGCTTAGTACGTAACAGTGACGTTGTTGCAGGGTAAGCAATAGATGGTGACAGACAAAGAATGAAATCAACATGGTCAAGGAGATGAAAGTTACCGGGAGAGGCTCAATTTCTTCTCGAGCATGGGACCGTGCAGCTAGTGGGCTTGATGTTGTTGCGCCGCCAGTTCGTCGTGCATTGGTTCTGCGGGCCCGGTCGTCCGTGCGTGAATCCAAGTGGGATTCCTCCTCTCGTTCGCACTCCAAAACCTTGTTTATAAAAGGGTGTTAACTCCCCTTCTTTTAATTATTTGCTCACTTCGGTTTCCATCAGCAGGTGTTACATCGTTGTCACCGCCAACAACTCCAACGTAGGTCGTCTGTCATTAGTAGCAAGGTAGGTATCTTCGCTCCCTTCTTTTCTTCTTTTTTATATGGATTCCAGTTGCATGTATTGCTTTCGTAGTTTTGCACCCCTATTCAATCTTGAATGAATCCTCTTTTGTTGGTATTATGGTAGTGAGGATAGCATCATTTGAGGTGATCAATCGACAACAAAATCGTAGTGAGGCTAGCAGGAGGATTAGAGGTAAGTAATGCTGCTCTCTCTCTCTCTCTTTTTTTTTTGAAGGCAATTTTTTTTATTGTTCGAGCAGGTGAAGATCCTATTCGAGCCAGCTGTGAGCGTATATCCCGCGGGCAAAAAAAATTTGCGTGAATGTGTCCCCATTCATCATTCCTGCTAGTTTGTGATCCACATATTTCTTCATCCATGAGCTTCGACCATTAGTGATTTCGTCGAATTTTGAAAAGAAGTTGTGTGCATGATTCCTTCATTTTAGTATGAAGTAGTGAGTCTTTTCCATTTTGCTTCGTTGTAGTTATTTGAAAGTGACGTAAGGAATTCTCGTTAAGATGTCACCTGGAAATATTTCTGCCGCTAAGCTGGGAAGTGCTAACAATTCCAAAAATATGTCAAACATAGATGATGAGCTCTTTTTCGTGCCTTATCCGAACGTTAGAACTCATACCGGTCATAAGATAACCCTCCTTACGGGTTTAGAGAATGAAGAGTTCGCTCCGTCAGTTTCTCCAGTGCGTGTGATGAGGTTCCGTCTCCAAAAGAAAGAGTATCCAGCTTCTCCCATTGATTTCAAAATTTGACATAATCCGCTGCGCTCTTATGAAGGATGGATGAGGCATATGTAGGGCAATGAGCGCATCAAAAATAACCTGACCAAAGCGCAAATTGTTGAAGCTGTCCAGGCGTCTGCAACACTTCGCATTAGGAAAGATGTTGCGGGTTCGGTCACTTTCATTTCTCGATGGTATCCCTCCACACACACGACCATATGTAGATGAGGATAAATGACCATCTCCTTAGAAAGCGTAGCCGTTTTGCTAAGTCTTCCAGTTGCATGGAATCTTGATTTCAAGTTGTCCGATGAAGAAGAAGTGATGTTCGCCACTCTAGTTAAGAAAGCAGAAGGATATAATCAGAAGGAAAATGATGAAAAATGTTTCTATACTTGGTGGGTGTCTATATGGTTTCCTATGAAACCGAAAGCGGGCCATGTGTTGGATGATGTACTCAGCGTTGCTGCGTTTTTATCCTTGTGGCTGTTTAGAGATATTTTTGATGATGACTCTGGTAAGAAGACCATAAGAAGGAAGCTCGTTATGTTTGCTATTAAATTGGCGCAAGGCGTAGTCCTCCCCTAGGAAGTTTGTTCCTTGGGTCTTTGTACTCTCATCTGGATTCCTTGGCAGCAGACATGTATGCTTCCAACGGATATATGAAGGTGTAGTCGCATGTTCACATTGCTTTTATCCAAGCATGCTTATGGGAACACTTCAAAGGTTATGCTCCTAATCCTGCAACTTCGATATCCAGTATATATGGGTTCCAGAATACTCCGTTAGCAGAAGTGGCGTCCAAAGCCTGGGTTGAAGCTTATTGATTTTTTCGACAGCATGCATGCCATAGATTTTCTCCCTTGGGCACCGGTTCATTCTTTTGTAGTTCATCCAAAAACCTTTGCGGCCGTCCTGATATAATGTTGCACACTGATGGGGAGGATATGAGTTTTGGAGAGACCATATTTATGCGAAGCTGCACGCCAGGATATATTCCATATTTCTTTAATGAATCCTTACTGCAGTTTCGTATAACATTGACAGGGCCTCTCGTCATATGGGATTTGATCAGGGAATCCCGTTTTGTTGCCCGCCAATGCCTTCGGTGGAAATTTTGATATTTGTTTTCGATACTAGCATCTTCACAACAAAGAAAAGCCTACCATTCTTGCTCCCAGGAAGAAAACCAGTGGCGATTGATAAGTATAAGAAATTCTGGAGAGAAGAGCTCCTAGCTTTTCAAAAATCCGCAGAAGAAGTTGTGACAGTCTCGTACGACATTCCTTCTCCTGAAACTTTGAAACAACACAAGCTGTTGAAGTCGCTTCCTTAGGGTAAACGAACCATGGCTCGTGTTTCCGAAGAGAGTGAGGGAAGTCCCCAGAAAAAAGAGGTGAGGTCGAAGACGCGTGCATGCGGCATTCGAACGACTTCAACAGCTCTGGTAATTTTTAATTCTTCCAATATGCAGGTACATACGTGATTTCTCTTAACCAGCCGATTTTAGTTATTTCGAGTCAGCCTCACTAAAAATATTCCTTCTTTAAAATTAGGGTTTCGGGAATGAGAAGGCTTTTGCTAGACTCGTACGTAGTCACAACATGCGTCTCTAAAAGAGAAATATGGTGATACTGAGTCTCTCGAAGATGAAGATGAGGCTGAAGACGAGGAAGGTTCAGAATCCGGCAGTGATGAAGGAAGTTCTTCTAAGCGTAGTAGAGAATCTAACTCTTCTAGCGAGCCGGAAGATGAACTGGTACGTCTTCTACACATTTTCTGGAAAATCATTCGTTCTTTGACGTGAAATAAATATTAACCAGTGATATTGCAGGAAGAAACCATAATGGAAAACAATCTCAAGGTGGAGATGGATGATGATGCATGGAACATTGTCGCCCCTTCTGATGAGAATGGAGATGTTGCGTCCATGGCCGTAGATGTAACTGCCTCCAAAGAACCTCCCGGAAATGGTACGACATTAGTTGTGCATTCTGTTACTGGAGACACTTTTGATCCCCCTTTTGATGTACCCTTCATAGACCATGTGCTGGCTGGAGGATTTAGCGTGTCGGCTAAGTAAGCGGAGTTGTACACCAGGATATGGAAGAAGCATTCTCACATTTCCACTTTCAAGAATATTAAGAGTCTTTTTTCACTGTTTAAACGTGTCGAAGAAGCTCTATCTTCCATTCATGACATGTGCAGCGCAACTGGGTGCGTCGTTTCTGAGGAAATAGTTCAAAACTGGGATTTCCACCGGGATATGTTTGTGAACTTTGAGTTTAACGCCTCCTAGTTCTGTGAAGGATTTTCCAAAATCCAAAAGTTGCAGTTGAAATGGCTGAAGTCCCTTCCACGGATTTTATTAACCAACAAGAGGCAGAAGTTGAGAAGTTATCTCAGGAGTTGAAGTTGAAGCAGGCTGCTCTCCAAAATATGAAGAACGCTTTCGTCAAGAAGAATGAGCCATTGTTGGACGATTTCCCTTGAATGCTTTTACTTCATGAATTTTCTCCTCTTAGGGTTTTTTTTTTTTTTTTGAAAAGGCAAAAGACGCCTCTTTTATGGTTTTGACTTTCTGTTTATGAACTAGTAGGTGATTGCTTTGTGAGGATTTTTGAATTGATTTACTCTTAAAATGATTTTGTGAGTAATTTTATGGAAGTGATAATATTTGGATGAACTAACAAGTTGGAATGCATATAGTGCAACCCTTTTGGAGAAATTGTGAATGTTACATGAAAAGGGAAATACTAGAGTAATATGATATTTTTAGAATAATCATATTATTGGCTCTATTCCCAACATGAGCTGACTCATGTGTCGAGTCCCCAGTGAATTTCAAAACAATTGGTTGTGTGTTGTTGTTTTACGAAACTTACTTGTTCACGAGACCCAATAACAAAATTGGCTTTCCTGGAGAATTTCTTCGAATCCAGGTTATGACGCGCCTCTTAACAATGGGGAAATCTCCATCTAATCTGTTTTTGTTGACTGCAAGTGTTGACTTGTAGAGAAATGAAGGATCTCCAGTTCATAGACGTAACTCTCCAGAGTTAATCTTTTCCTGGACAATGCGCCTCAGGCCGTTGCATTCACTGGTAGGATGATGGATGAACCTGTGGTAGTAGCAATACCTCGAATCTATCGTTTATCGATCAGTTGGCGAGCGCCACACAGGAGGTAGTTCAACTTCTACGTCTCGTACCAAATCTTCAAGCAAC
Source organism: Papaver somniferum (assembly GCF_003573695.1). Taxonomy (NCBI): domain Eukaryota; kingdom Viridiplantae; phylum Streptophyta; class Magnoliopsida; order Ranunculales; family Papaveraceae; genus Papaver; species Papaver somniferum. Next base: position 221,993 of record NW_020619159.1, on the reverse strand, counting down.
TCTAGAACTTTCCTCATTGGAAACGGGAAGCGCGGGTACCATGAGTCTGGTTTTTATCGCATTAGTGGCTTTTATTGTGAGAACTCTTGTGGGCCTTGATACGAATCTCGTTTCGAGAGTGGAGTTGAGGCGCGAGTGTGCGTTGACATAGACGCATATCGTTTAGTTTGGCGGTTTTGCTGAAGTGCAACTTCTCTCGAGGGCCCTGCATCGAGGACAATAGCGCTATGAGATGGTTAAAATGAGTACCGTTCATCATCGCAGTTCTTATCTTCATGGATTCCTTGGAAAATTTCTCCTTCTTCAGGCGCTTCTCTGTTTAGTAAAGTCAGAGTGGTCGTGGCTGCAGATTGTTGGACAACTTTCTGAACTTCTGCGAGGGTTTGTACATATAATGTTTGCTGATTCTTGCCACAACTGGTTTACCATACTCTTGAAGAGACAAAATGTCTTATTTTGCAGCTTGACGATTGTTTGTGGGTGAAAACTGTTTCTGCTGTTTTTGGTAATTTCGTGTGTGTGGGTGAGAAACGAGTCTAAACCCTAAACAATGTACTGCGCGGGAGTAATTTTGATTCGAGAGATCAATCTGTAAAATCCTGTCCTAAACCAAGAAATGGTCGTTCCAGGCTTGCTTCGGTCACAAAGTGAAGGAGAAGGGCTGGTCTTAGGGAGGGAAGCGAAGAAAGTGTTGAGACCAGAATAGTTAATTCTGGAAGTGTGGGTGTTTCATGACTTGTATCAGAAAGTTGAACTGGCTAGCTGAATGAAAAGCTATCAGATGATTTCTGGATGTTGTATTGTTCTCCTGACCAAAAATTGTTGTCTAGTGGAAATAGGTGAGACCTATTTATACAAGTCGCAATAAACGTACCTTGGTCTCGTAGGAAGTGGAAGCGATTGAGCGGTGGAAGAGTAACGTGTAACGTGGGGATTTATGTTTCCATAATGAGGGAGGTGTATCCGCTCACACCATTACTCATTTCCATTATTAACCGCCCCACTTTATGACACTTTCTTGTAACGGGCGTATTGTACACCGCACGCTGTAAACCGCCAGACCAATACCCTGATAAGCATCCCCCAGTTTGTGACATGTTTTGATGTCTCGAGTGTTTTCGCGGATAACATGTAGCACTTTGCTACGTGTGGCAAGTTTAAATTGAGAGGCTTGTCGTAGGTAAATAGCATATGTGATTCTAGGCTCGGTTTGGCTAGTCGCCTAAAACTTGTCACGAGCTGAACGACTCGGTGGCGAATTTCGATGGCTGAGATCGCATCTTTTGAATAAGGACGGCCATTGATTATGGCCGCATCTTGTTGTATAATGGAGTGGCGCCATTGTCATAGAGATGTGCTAGTAGTTGTGGCATGGTGGCATGCCAGTGGCCGTGGCACAGAGACGTGCTAGTACCTGTGGCATGGTGGCATGCCAGTGGCCGTGGCATAGCGACGTGCTAATAGTTGTGGCATGGTGGCATGCCAGTGGTCGTCGCATAGCGACGTGCTAGTAGCCGTGGCATGATGGCATGCCAGTGGCCGTGGCATAACGATGTGCTAGGTGGTCTAAGTGGCGCCTGGCGTGGCCATGGCCACTGGATTTAGGCGGCTGGTCGCCTAAAAGTTGCCACAAGTCTGTCAGTTTGGTGGCCAACTTGGACGGATGAGATTGCATCTCAGGAGGAAGGGTAGCCGTTGATTATGGCTACCTTCTGTCGGCGCCCGACAACTTTGTCTAAATTAGGGTTTGGGCATGCCGAAACCCTAATTAACACCCCTTACTAAAATCATTGTAGAATTCTCATACGAACTCGGATTTTGACGGTCCGCCCTTCCATGCTGATCGGAAAAGAATTTCTTATCTCCAACGTGGCAATATTTAGGGTTTGAGCTCGTTTAGGAGGTGAAAACAGCCCTACAGTAAAACTCAGGAAGAATTCAGGAGGGATGTTGCGGGCACGAGGTGGCATAATTTTGTGCCACGATTAGGAATTAGGGTTTTATCCACCGCCACTAGAGCATGGCCGCGCCTAGGGTTCAGGCTAGCCAAATTGAAGTCTGTTGTGAAGCTGGTCGCGCACGGAGAGTGGGCTAGCAAGTTTTGGCATGCTGTCGTGGTAAGTGGCGTGTTTGGCATGTTTGGCATGCGCATTTGGCATGTGCGCCTGACATGCGTGTTTTGCATGTGCACCTTGTATGCGCGTCTGGCATGTTTTGGTATGCGCATTTGGCATGTGCACCTGGTATGCGCGTCTGGCATGTTTTGGCAGGTTTGTTAAGCCATTAGCATGTGGGCATGGCAGGGTGCGTTTGGCCTTTAATGTACGGTGGCAAGTTTAGAGCAACTTGATTGGCCACAAAAAGGGGGACGACCAAACATGAGGCGCGACCAAACTTCTGGTAAGAGTGTGGCGGTTTTAGAGCGACCTGATTGATCGATGGGAAGTGGGGACGGCAAGCTAGGGCGTGGCCACACTTCCAGTGCGCTGTGGCGGATTTAAAGCGAACTGATTGGTCGAGGGAAATAGGGTCGGGGCGTGGCCAATGGCACTAGCTGGCCTAAGGTATGGCCACGCCTCTCTTTGCTGCTGCGGCTTCCTGTTTTTCTTATTCTGGGCGAGGATTTTGCACCTGCTAATCCATGGCGTATTAATTACCTAGTTTTCCTAGTCTTAATTTTGACAAGCAAGGTCTGGTATATTGCGCGAGGCGCGAAACCCTAACTTCTGCAAGTTAGTAAGGTCTGGTATAATGCGCCAGGCGCGAAACCCTAACTTCTGCAAGTTAGTTAGGACAATTGATTGAATTTTATGTGTTAACACAGAATTTTTTTAAGATCATTGTCAGAGAGCAGCATGCTTTTCTGATTTGAATACCTTATGCAAAGACTTTATCCTTGATACTTGGAGATTCGTGCTACTCTGCTGCGAGTGAATAAAAATCGTCATGCCATATCAACATTAAGAGTTCAGCCGGAGAACATAGCATAGAAGGCATTCAGAGGGACTTATATTAAGTGAATATACGCGAGGCACCGAAATTTACAGAACATCTAGGATGGTTGCTAGATTCGCCAGTCTGGATAAATTTCATGTAAATACATTGAATGGCTCAATAAATATGTCGGTGGAGAGGTTAGCACTCATGGCCCCGTTTCCTTGCAGAGTGACGTCACATCAGATGCAAGGTTTTACGATTTTAACCCTAAGCTAAAAACCACCATTAACATTAAGTCCCTTGCTTAGCACGTAACACCGGCATTGTTGCGGGGTAAGCATGAGATGGTGACAGACAAGAGTAAAATCGAAAGGGCAGGGCATGAAGAGGTCGCTAGGGAGATTCGACTAACCTTTGGTGGAGGGCATGAGGAATCTGTGATCTTGGTATTGGTGATTTTGCATAAGTTCGGTTTGTCCATGGCGCGGAACGGACGCTGGTTGACTAGGTCCGTGAAGCGGTGGAGATGGCGCTGCTTTGTACGGCTAGGATGACGCCGCTTTGGCTAGTGGAGATGACGCTGCTTTGAATGACCAGGATGGCGTTGCTAGCTGGAGTAGCGGATGGGCGCGACTAACTTGGAATGACGCTTCTAGCTGGAGTAGTGGATTGGGGCGGCTAGCTTGGAGTGGCGGTGCTAGCTTGGAACGGCGCTACTAGCTTGGAACGGTGGATGGCGCTGCTGGCCTGGACGCGGACTTCTGGCACGGGCGTGGTGCTGCTGGCTTGGCTGCGCCCGCGACATGGTGGATGGCTTCAGTCCATGGAATGGTGGAAACTGGCTTCAGTCCATGGAATTGTGGAAACTGGCTTCAGTCCATGGAATGGTGGAAACTGGCTTCAGTCCGTGGAAAAACTGTCTTCAGTCCGCGGAATAGTGAAAATATGGCGCTGGAACTTTGGATACCAAGCGGTGATGATGGAGCCGGCTAGGTCACAGTATGGGTGGAGATGACACGGCTTTTATCATGGAGTGTTGGAGTCATGGCGCTAATTTAACCACAGAGTGCTGGAGCCGTGGAGAGTTGGCTTGACACGGAGTGCTGGAGCCATGGAAATTTGGCTTGACCACGGAGTGCTGGAGCCATGGAGCGTTGCAGGTTGAGTGACTGGTGTTCCTCGTGCTGGCGCGCTGCTGGTTCTGTCGTGGAGCGGAGATATTGGCACGCTACTTGTTCAGCTATGGAGCATGAGTGTGGTGCGCCTAGTCATCTATTCCCGTTTATGGAACAATAAGGAATCCTTATTCTGTTCAAACTCCAGAAACTGCGTTCGTATGAAAAGGGGTATTAACCCTCTTCTGTCTTTGTTGTTCGTCCGGCTTCGTGCTTTCATCCGCAGCATCTGGATCCTCTTCGTCATTTGTTAGCGGTGGTAGAGCGAGCATTAATGGAAACAAAGCAATCACCAATAGTTATAATCAACAGCAAGGCAAGCCAGGAGAACTTAGGGTAGGTGCTCTCGCGTGTACCCACCAAACAATACCATCGATCTTCTCCAGAATGTGTAATAAGGTTCTGACTCCAGAAGAATGAGTATCTAACCTCTCCAATGGATTTCAAAAATTTACCAAACTCCATTGCGTTCTTGGGATGGATGGATGGAATAATGTCAGGGCTAATCTTGGAGATTGTGGTTGCGTTGTTGGTTCATCCTTGACTTTAGGTTATTTGGTACCTATACTTTCTGATTGCGATAATGACATGCTGTGGATGCTTGTATGGTCGAAATCTTCCGGAGCCATTGGGTGAAATAGATGAGTTGAGAGACGTTCCATTGCCGATGTGCTGCTATCAAGTCTTCAAGGACTTCGTTCCAAACGACATCCTTTGAACCATCTTCTGAACCTTGGACTATTGTATGGAATGGGATGCAGTGAGCATTACCCATTTATACTTCTGTTAGATCCGATGGTATGTCCGGATATGTGAATGTATCTCCGTGGCGTGCTTTTGGAGTCTTTGATGCACGTGTACGGCTTCATGTTGAGAAATTCTTGCGGCTCGTAAAACTTCGACAACGATGATGTTGAAATCGGGAATAACCTTGTTGAGGGCAATAAAGGCATCCCATTCTGGTGGTCCCCATGTATAATTATCCTGAGCCTATTTTCTCGTGGAAGATGCTTTTCTGCTGCATTCACTGGTAAGGTGGTGACTGCGTTTAACCTTCTAAACATGAAGGAGGCTTCAGTCCCCAGGTGTAGCCCACTTTAATTGCATCGCCTTGAATCCACGCCTATGGGATTTGATACAATCTTATCATAATCTCCTGGATGTGATGCTGGGATGCTTGGAATATCACATGGATGAAACATTCTGGATAACGAAGAAGTAGAAGTGAGAGAGTCATGTCGTTAATCGTGGCTCCCTCTATCTCTTCAAGAAAAATGTTTCAGCCGCATCTCTGGAGTTATCACATGAATGCTTGATTGTTGTCGGGGATGGACCATGATGAGCAGTCCCCAGTCGCACTTCTCTTTAGTTACTGAAGTTTCTTTCTGTGAGAAGGCTTGGGATCCGTCGTGGCCTCGTAAAGTGTTGCAGGCGCCTTCTAGACAGAGAGGTGATGATATTACTACACCCTCGAAGAGTAGATGACCTTGTCGTTGATATGACTCTTTGGTTGACCATGTCTTCTGAGATTTGACAGTGAAGGGATTCCTTGTAGAGCCTCAGTCCCCAAGCATGGTTTACATGTTTCTTTGTGGTGATTGTTGCTACGGTAAAGCTCTGAATGGTATCAATAAAAGAGCAGCAACAGTTCTTGGCAGCAGACGTGGTCAGAAGAGACTACATTGTCGTGGAAACAAAATAGATTGGCAGGAATTGCATGGGCGTCCATGGAAGCAAATGGATTGGCTGGATGCGTAAGCGAGTAAAATGTTCACGACCACGAGCTTTGGGGAAATGGATCAAAAAGTGGCCACAACTACGAACTTTGGTTGGTTGTGATCACGATCCATAACAGGGAGGAGTGGCGACTTCTGGAGAGAATGTTGAAGCGGTTTCCAGAGCGAAACATTGAAGCGGAGCGGCTTCTGTCTCTGGAAGCGGAGCGGCTTCTCGAGAGAATGTTGAAACGGTTTCCAGAGCGAAACATTGAAGCGGAGCGGCTTCTCGAGAGAATGTCGAAGCTGCTTCTGGAGCGAAACGTTGAAGCGGAGCGACTTCTGGCTCTGGAAGCGGAACAGATTCTCGAGAGAACGTTGAAGCGGTTTCCAGAGCGAAACATTGAAGCGGAGTGGCTTCTCGAGAGAATGTCGAAGCGGCTTCTGGAGTGAAACGTTGAAGCGGAGCGGCTTCTGGCTATGGAAGCGGAGCGGCTTCTTGAGAGAATGTTGAAGCGGTTTCCAGAGCGAAACAATGAAGCGGAGCGGCTTCTCGAGAGAATGTTGAAGCGTCTTCTGGCTCTGGAAGTGGAGCGGCTTTTCGAGAGAATGTTGAAGAGGTTTCCTGAGTGAAACACTAAAGAGGATCGACTTCTGGCTCTGGAAGCGGAGCGGCTTCTCGAGAGAATGTTGAAGCGGTTTCCAGAGCGAAACATTGAAGCGGAGCGGCTTCTCGAGAGAATGTTGAAGCGGCTTCTAGAGCGAAACGTTGAAGCGGAACGGCTTCTTGAGAGAATGTTGAAGCGGTTTCCAGAGTGAAACATTGAAGCGGAGCCGTTGCTGGAGAACGTTGAAGCGGAGCGACTTCTGTAGAGAACGTTGAAGCGGCTCCTGGAGAGAAACGTCGAAGCGACTCCTGGAGAAAACTCTAGTGAGGGCGCTATTAACCCTTGACTTCGAAAAACGACTTGATACGATATGGTATATGGGAAGACGTCACAAATAGTTCTAGTCGGCAAGTAGTGTTTTTCTCCTCATGGGAAAGAATACGCTTCTTTTGTTTGATTTTCCCTTACAACTCTCATATCCTTGACGGTTACAATGTTGAAGTCGGAGGCCGCGTCGATCAGCGTGCTGTCAAACTCGACATCCTTCAAGTGAACAGTGGTTAGGAGTCCCAAGTTACATCTATCAATCGTGCTTTCCAGGAGAGGTTGGGGTTCGGAAACGGCTTCCCTGGCTAGAAACAGCTGCTTTCCTAATGAAGTGCGGTTGAGGGCTGCAAATATGTCTTGACGCCGCGCCTTGAAGAAATACAGAATCTTGCATAAATGTTTCATCATAGACTGCACGATTTTGTGGGCGAAGTCCCCAGAAATCATGCATCTCCTGACGGGAAGAGGGTCTCTGTGAACTCAGAAGGGTTGCTGATTTTCTTTGCCCCGATTTTGGAGAAGTCGTTCCTGATCTTCACGTGTGATGAAATTGGATTGTTGATTCCTTTCTACTGGGCGTTCAAGAGCAACGCGAGCCTCTTCATTTATAAACGCGCGTCTTGCTGAAGTGTCTGCGCCAGATATTAAAAGTATTCCTTGTCAGTTCCATCTGGGGTTGACGTGACTCTTGTGGTGGCCGCTCCGTTAATGTCTTGAGGAAAATAGGCATCTCTTTCTGAGTTGTATCCATGTCTGTCCGAGCCTTACGAGAACCTCTTGTCTTCTTCTGGATCCTCCAGTCTCTCGTCCTGATGGCGGAGCAGCTGTGGCTCTAGTGACGGTTGGAGGTACGAAACGTTAGGAGTGGCGGCGGCGGATCTGGCTCTAGTGATCGGCGGTGTAACACCTGAAGAAACGCTTTCCGCGCCGCTGGTATTGGTAGGTGGCATATTAATGCCACTGGAAGGAGTGTTAGTACCGGGGATGATTTCAACGCCGGTGTTCTCAGGGTTTGTTGCAGATCCGGGCCTGAGTTCTACCATCTTGAGATCGGAATTGAAAAATAAAATTGGGAATTGAGAAATTGATATTGTAACCGAGAGATTAATCTCCCACTACGGTCGCCAATTGTTTGTGGGTGAAAACTGTTTCTGCTGTTTTTGGTAATTTCGTGTGTGTGGGTGAGAAACGAGTCTAAACCCTAAACAATGTACTGCGCGGGAGTAATTTTGATTCGAGAGATCAATCTGTAAAATCCTGTCCTAAACCAAAAAATGGTCGTTCCAGGCTTGCTTCGTTCACAAAGTGAAGGAGAAGGGCTGGTCTTAGGGAGGGAAGCGAAGAAAGTGTTGAGACCAGAATAGTTAATTCTGGAAGTGTGGGTGTTTCATGACTTGTATCAGAAAGTTGAACTGGCTAGCTGAATGAAAAGCTATCAGATGATTTCTGGATGTTGTATTGTTCTCCTGACCAAAACTTGTTGTCTGGAGGAAATAGGTGAGACCTATTTATACAAGTCGCAATAAAACGTACCCTGGTCTCGTAGGAAGTAGAAGCGATTGAGCGGTGGAAGAGTAACGTGTAACGTTGGGATTTATGTTTCCATAATGAGGTGGATCCTCTCACGCTATTACTCCTTGGCATTACTAACCGCCCCACTTTATGACACTTTCTTGTAACGGGCGTATTGCACGTCGCACGCTGTAAACCGCCAGACCAATACCCTGATGAGCATCCCCCAGTTTGTGACATGTTTTGATATCTCGAGTGTTTTTATGGAAAACATGTAGCACTTTGCTACGTGTGGCAAGTTAAAATTTAGAGGCTTGCTATAGGTAAATAACATATGAGATGCTAGGCTCGTTTTGGATAGTCGCCTAAAACTTGTCACGAGCTGAACTGCTCGGTGGCAAATTTCGATGGCTGAGATCGCATATTTTGAATAAGGACGGCCATTGATTATGGCCGCATATTTTTGTATAACGGAGTGGCGCCATTGTCATAGCGACGTGCTAGTAGATGTGGCATGGTGGCATGCCAGTGGCCGTGGCATAGCGACGTGCTAGTAGCTGTGGCATGGTGGCATGCCAGTGGTCATGGCATAGAGACGTGCTAGTAGATGTGGCATGGTGGCATGACAGTGGCCGTGGCATAGCGACGTGCTAGTAGCCGTGGCATGATGGCATGCCAGTGGCCATTGCATAGCGACGTGCTAGGTGATGTAAGTGGCGCCTGGCGTGGCCATGGCCACTGGATTTAGGCGGCTGGTCGCCTAAAAGTTGCCACAAGTCTGTCAGTTTGGTGGCCAACTTGGACGGCTGAGATTGCATCTCAGGAGGAAGGATGGTCGTTGATTATGGCTACCTTCTGTCGGCTCCCGACAACTTTGTCTAAATTAGGGTTTGGGCATGCCGAAACCCTAATTTGCGCCCCTTACTCAAATCGTTGTACAATTCTCATACGAACTCGGGTTGTGACGGTCCGCCCTCCATGCTGATCGGAAAAGAATTTCCTATCTCCCATCGTGGGAATATTTAGGGTTTGAGCTCGTTTAGGAGGTGAAAACAGTCCGACAGTAAAACTCAGGAAGATTCAGGAGGGATGTTACGGGCCCGAGGTGGCATAGTTTTGTGCCACGATTAGGAATTAGGGTTTTATCCACCGCCACTAGAGCATGGCCGCGCCTAGGGTTCAGACTAGCCAAATTGAAGTCCGTTGTGAAGCTAGTCACGCACGGAGAGTGGGCTGGCAAGTTTTGGCATGTTGTCGTGGTAAGTGGCGCTTTTGGCATGTTTAGCATGCATGTTTGGCATGCGCGTTCGGCATGTGCGCCTGGCATGTGTGTTTTGCATGTGCGCCTTGTATGCGCGTCTGGCATGTTTTGGTATGCGCGTTTGGCATGTGCACCTGGTATGCGCGTCTGGCATGTTTTGGCAGGTTTGGCAAGCCATTAGCATGCGGGCATGGCAGGGTGCGTTTGGCCTTTAATGTACGGTGGTAAGTTTAGAGCAACTTGATTGTCCACGAAAAGGGGCCGGCCAAACATGAGGCGCGACCACATTTCTAGTAAGAGTGTGGCGGTTTTAGAGCGACCTGATTGATCGATGGGAAGTGGGGCCGGCAAGCTAGGGCGTGGCCACACTTCCAGTGCGTTGTGGCGGATTTAAAGCGACCTAATTGGTCGAGCGAAATAGGGTCGGGGCGTGGCCAATGGCGCTAGCTGGCCTAAGGCATGGCCATGCCTCTCTTTGCTGCTGCGGATCCCTGTTTTTCTTATTCTGGGAGAGGTTTTTTCACCTGCTAATCCATGGAGGATTAATTACCTAGTTTTACTAGGCTTAATTTTGACAATCAAGGTCTAGTATATTGCGTGAGGCGCGAAACCCTAACTTCTGCAAGTTAGTAAGGTCTGGGATAATGCGCGAGGCGCGAAACCCCAACTTCTGCAAGTTAGTTAGGACAATTGATTGAATTCCATGTGTTGACACAGAATTATTTTAAGTTCATTGCCAGAGAGCAGCATGCTTTTCTGATTTGAATACCTTATGCAAAGACCTTATCCTTGATACTTGGAGATTCGTGCTACTCTGCTGCGAGTGAACACAAATCGTCATGCCCTATCAACATTAAGAGTTCAGCCGGAGAACATAGCATAGAAGGCATTCAGAGGGACTTATATTAAGTGAATATACGCGAGGCGCCGAAATTTACAGAACATCTGGGATGGTTGCTATATTCGCCAGTCTGGATAAATTTCATGTAAATACATTGAATGGCTCAATAAATATGTCGGTGGAGAGGTTAGCACTCACGGCACCGTTTCCTTGCAGAGTGACGTCACATCAGATGCAAGGTTTTACGATTTTAACCCTAAGATAAAAAACCACCATCAACAACGATATTGGCCTGATTCGCGACAACGTCCTCCAGTATTTTCGTCACATCTTCCATGGTGATTGGATTTCGAGCATTCATGCTTTTGGAAGAGTTTAGTTGACCTGGGTACATCATAAAAGGGAAAGTTGGAATTGGGAAAATTGAAATGAAATTGAAAATTGATCTTGCAACCGAGAGATTAATCTCCCACTGTGGTCGCCAGTTGTTTTGGGGTAAAAACTGATTCTGTTGTTTTTGGTAAATTTGGGTGTGTTGATGAGAAACGAATTCAAACCCTAAAAAAATGTACTGCATAGGAGTACTTTTAGATTCAAGAGATCAATCTGTAAGACTCTGTCCTAAACCAAGAAATGGTCGTTCCAGATTCAATTTGGTCACAAAGTGAATGAGAAGGGTTGATCTTAGGGAGGGAAGCGAAGAAGGTGTTTTAGATCAGAATGTTGAATTATGAAGGCGTGGCTGTTTTATGACTTGTATCAGAATGCGAAACTGGCTTGCAGAATGTAAGCTATCAGTTCTTGGTGTTTTCTCGATACTTGTGTTGATAACCCTTTTTTTTCTTGTCGAAATAGGTTGAAAACCTATTTATACAAGTCATTAGCGAACGAACCTAGATCTCGTAGGAAGTGGAGGCAGTTAAGTAGTGGAGAAGTTGGGTTGTGTAAAAGGTGGTGACCATCACGTTTCCATTATGTAGGAAGACCGGTCAGCCTTACACCCACTATTCTCTTATTGTTATTAACCGCCCGTCCTTTCCTGACACTTTCTCATAATGGGCGTGTTGCACGCCGCACGCTGTAAACCGCCAGACCAATACCCTAGTGAGCATCCCCCAGTTTGTGACATGTTTGATGTCTCGAGTATTTTGAAGTAAAACACATACAACAGGCTTCCGAGTGGGTCAAGTCGTATGATTTGTCGCTTAAAGCAGCATATAGTGCTTTTAGGTCAAATAATAAGATTGTTCGTGAAATCAATATTTATAAAACATCGTTGATAACGTTGTATATAAAGCATCGCTTTTAAACAAGCAGCTCAAAATAATCGATGTTCTCGAAGCATCGTTGTTTTAGAGCTCGTCTAAGTTAGTCGCGGAGCTTAACGTCTTAAAAGGAGCATGACCTGCCTTTTTTAGGGAGTTGGTAAGAGTTATGCGCGCATTCCAGAGGTTGGCCGGTCGGTCCCTATAGGAGAGTGGCGGTTGGTAGCCATTCTAACATCCTATCGATCGGTTTGGGTTAGATCCGGACCGGTTAAATCGGCTAACCAAGTTGAGTGTCTAAGATGATTTGCGGCAATTAATGGCTTCTATTAAAGTTATATGTGAACAGCGCGACCAGCCATTTTTGGACGATCGTTCGGGATCACATGGGCAAGCCTTGGCTTGGCTGATCACTCCTCATGGAAGTGGGGTGGCCGGTGATCATGATGTTACCCTGTTGTCCATCTAGAATCAAATCTAAACCATCCGAATAGGATAGCCAATTTGGACGGATGAGATGATTTACGGAAGTTGCTCATTTCCTTTGATTGAATTTTATGGTTTAAAGCCGTGTGGCCAACCTACCTTTGGCCAAACGATTTGGGGTATTTGTCGTTGATTTGGACAAGTCGATTGAGTACACATAAAGACGAGTTGCCAGTGAGCATGCCAGCAGCTCATTGGCCACCTGAAATTAGATCTAGGCCGTCCGACTAGGCTGGCGAAGGGACGGCCGTGATCGATTTGCGGTAGTTGTGTAATGCCGCTGACTCATTTAGGGTTTTAAAAAACGCGAGATCACCCTACTTTGGGCAAGCGGTTTGACGCGCTCCTGGATTGCTATGTGTAGTTCGACCGACCAGGGATGGAAGCGAGTCGCCGGTGATCAAAACTATATCTCTTTGATCGTTTGAAAGAAGATCTAAACCGTCCAATTAGGCCGGCTAAGTTGGGTGGATGCGATGGTTTTGAGACCGTCATGGTCGGTCTTAGCTCGTTGAGCTTTTCTTTTGCAGAACAACCAGCCTAGTTCACGCTAATGATCAAGGACGTTGCTGGTAGGCTAAGAGAATTCTGATTGGCTGGGATGATGGTGGGTCCGCCGGTGGACACCATGGAGTTTGCCTAGTTCCGCTAGGAAGAGGCTAAGCTTGTTGAATTGGCCGACCGAATCATGTGGCCGTGATTGTTTTAAGACTGACATGGACATTCTAGGCTCATTTTCTTAAGGGATTAAGCGCGTCGACGCACTATTAACAGCGTGTTGACACAAAATCTCTTTATCAGAGAGTTGTGTAACCTGTGTGTTCCTGAGTATATTCCTTTAGAATTGTGAAGCATGTTAGTGATTACTTGAGTGTGCATATTATGCTTGTTTGTCTAACTTGTAGCTTCTTGATACGTGAATTGATGAATGTTTATTTCATCATCGTCTCTTTAAATTACTATATCCCTTTAGAATTGTGAAGCATGCTAGTGATTACTTGAGTGTTATTTGTTTTCCGTTGGGAATCCCTTTGGGGTGATGTGCTCACTTGTTCCCACTTCAGTTTTTAGTAATCAGAAGAAATGAAGTGCTCGAAGATACCCTTTTCGTAGCTTAGAGTTTTAACGAATATATTGTTGTTGTGTGTCTTTTACTACTTACATGTATTCTTTCTTTTTATGTAAACAATACATTATTATACTCATATCACTCGAAAGATTTTTCATTTATATAATAACAGAGAGTTTGGGTTTGTTTGTTAGCAATTTATGTGAATATGGTTCTTAAGATTGATAATCTGGACTGGGTGCTTCTTTTAGGTTTTAATCTTATTAGCTAAACAAGTTTAAGAGTTAGGGCGTCACAGTGGCAGCAGGGAAGAAAGCATCTTTCTGTTTTAGAATGTTGTTGTAAAGCTTTAGAGGTAGATGGCTTGATCTTATTTCCTTACAAATGCCCATGGAATCCAAAAATTCCACAAAGGTAATCTTCTTTGTGTGGACTTTATGCTACAATGATGCTCCCACTCTGTATACTTACAAGAACTCTATTCTTATTAATGGTTGTTTACTTTATAAGAAAGTTGGTGAATCAAATCACCATATCTTCCTACATTGTGAAACCATCAGGGAGATTTGGTAGTTTTTCCTAAAGATTTATAATCTCAGCTGGGTTTGTCAGCAAAAAGTTAAACAATCAATTTGGGAATGGAACAGAAAAAAAGGACTCTAGCAATAATATCAGAAGCAAAATTTGGGACATCATCCCTTTTGCAATCTAGTGGTCTATATGGACAGAGAGGAATGCAAGATTTTTAATGGGAAATATAAGTCTTTGGAGGAGATCAAAAACATTGTTAAGATGCTTATTTATAACTGGTGTTGGGGAATAAATATTTTTCAAGGAGTGTCAATTGAGATGGTTTTGTACAATTGGGGGGTGGTTGTTATGAACTAGTTTCATTTGGTTTTGATTTGGGTTTTTCTTTTCTTTAGAAACCTGTTTTGAGGCATACTGATTTTTTTGAGGCATACTGAATAATGACAAAATAGGGTCACTAAATAAAAAACACCATCACCCCTTATCTACCATTTTTGATAATGGCATAACTACCTTTATTTAATTAGTATTAATGACTATGATTAGTTTTAATAATAATGATTAATTAATAATGTTAATTGTTGAAGGGTGAATATGATATTTGTCCTACCCGTCCTAGTCACACCTAATGACAACACTTTATAGGAATGAAATGAGAGAGAACTCCCTTCTATTGTACTATGTACCTCCTTATATAGATTTATCCAAAATCCCTTCCTGTTGTGACATCATGCCACATGTCCTAAACCTCCTTAATTAATACTAATGTCACCTCTTCTCTACTATAACCTTCTCCTTTTCCATTGATTCCCTCCTAATCCTTTCTTCCCCGTGGATATTTCTTAATGGACTTGGGCTTTAGTCCCAAGTCCACATGTTTCATGTTGGGTTCGCTTCCCTTTAGGGGTTCCCCAGCGCTGCTAAGGGGTAACAATTTTCATGTATCAACATTAATGATTGAATAAATGAAGTTGTTAGTGTTATATTAGTTGGAAAAATATGATTTTTCAGTGAGAGAGTGGGGTTTTTGAGAAAGGAAAAAGAAATGCAAAGAAAAAAACTAGAGTTTTTGAGATTTAGGGGATTTTTGTGATTCAAAATGGATGATTCAAATGATCCGGGAGAATCTTCATCCCGTAAAGACATAATACACATCAACTACAACAATGATCCAGATATGGCCAACTTTTTGGATTATGAGAATGATTTTGCTCAAACTTTAACTGAACCTCAACCTAAAACTCAATATGATGGTTTTTATGAGCCAAATCCATAAGACGAATACATTAATGAAGAACCTTCTGCTAATAATACACAGGTATACTCCTATACGACATCTAATCTGTCTTTTTTAGATTCAATTCTCCAAAAAATTGAATTTTTCCAAACTTCTTCGGAGTTCAATATTGGGTTCGGCTGTAATATAAGAGCCGAACTTTACGCGGGAGGAACGGTTCGTCCATTATATTTTAAGCCGAACCCTATAGTTTTAAAAAAATACATACGGTTCGGCTTGTTCGATCTCTTTCAGTGGATAGCCGAACCTATTGTTTACTTGTGTTTTTTTTTTGAGTTACGGTGTATTTTTCGGCTCACACTATGTCAGCCGAACATTGTGGTGTAACTTCAATTTTTACCCAATTCAGAAGTTCGGGTCTAAGTATACATCCAAATTATTAGCCGAACTTCTGAAAGCTAAAGGTCCGTCTTCTGTCTTACATTTCGTATGAGCCGAACCTAGCTTTACTCTGAGAATTTCCCAGGTTCGTTTCTCTGGTTCTAAATTTTCGAACTATCGGAACCTTTAGTTAGTTTCTTTGTTTGAGTTATCTAACCACGCCGTATTCTTGTAGATCATGATTGGTGAACCTCAACCAATGCACGATCAACCTTCGGCTGTGTTAACACTATTTAAGAAGATAATCGAGATCACTTCTAAAATGACTTGGTAGGTAACAAATTGAGTGATGTCTTACTTATATATTAAAAGTATATATACCAAACGTTTACTAAGTATATATATATATGACCTTGTATTCCTGTAGAGATGGTGAAGTAAAGCGGAAACACATGCTTGGGCTTATGAACATGGATTGCTAATAAATTGCGTGCTAGTGACCGGGAAACAAATCCGATGGAACCGGGTTGAAATGGTTTGTGAGGGAAGCGGAAAAGACGTTGATAATCATAAAAAGGGTTCTGTGTATATTGGGAAGACGGGGAGGAAGTACAAGACCAAGACGAAGAAAAGAGAATGCCCCTTCAAGATCGTTTTGAACTATATAGAAGAGAACAAAGATGAAAAATATTGGACTATGAATAAAAAGGCAATCATGAGAGGGGTCCAAGAGGATATGAAGAGGTGGTATCGGAGTATATTGCATGCAAACGACGTTTACATGGGGATTCTGTCATCACAAGATTTTTGTTAAATGGATAGCAAAGAGTGATCCGAGGAGAACGAAATCGAACTTGACTCGCTAAATAAGACCTATCCGATATAATTTTCTGAATCTGCCCAAACTACCCCTATTAAATATTCACACATACTTCCCGCATAACTCCACCACCAGCTGATAAAAAAAAAGAAACACCACCACCAGCGTTCTACCAGCCATACGAATTCTTGACGAAACATTGTAGAGAGGACCTATCAGAACATGAAAGTTTTTATTTTTGAACCAAAAAATGCAGAAAGGTATACAATTAAATGTAAACAAAAGGAGCAAAAGTAAATCTCGATGCTATGGTGCGTATTTGAACTTTAAGAATTAGATTCAGTATCAAAGACCGAGTTTTTCCATAGCTTGACAAGATGAACAATATCCTTGTGAGTTCTCGTAAACTACTGGATCCAATAGCTACTGCATCCAATTTTTATTTGATTAGTAAAACAAAACATTCTCTGGTCATTATCTTATATAAGAAATTACAAAGTAGAAATTTATAGATACTTCACAAATTTCGTCTTATCTGGTTATGATTCTTTTTCTGATGGTGTTTGTTAACTAAAGGTCGGAGAAAGAATATGATACTGGTGGTGTTTTCTAGGGTTTGCAGTAGTGAAGGTGTTTGGAGAATGGGTGTGTTTTGTTTGTTAAGTGGGTGGAAGTATCGAGGGTAATTTTGGTCCGAGTTATAAAATTATATTGGATAGGTCTGAATCAACGTATCAATTGCGATTTTCGCTCTCCTTGGATCACTATTTGCTCCCCGTTTAACAAAAATCCATCACAAGAGATCATTGGATGCAAATGTCGATTTGTGGGTATTTGATAGCGGGGACTTTTGATTGCTCGGTTCATTGTTTCGGGATGGTAGGTGATAGTTTTACTTATGCGCCGCCAACAAAACCTTATCGTGATGGTTTAAAAGATAGAAGACTCATTCTTGCATTTGTTAAGGATGTCATTTTATTGGCCTTAAACTTAAGCCCGCATGCCCATTACCTCCTTTGAATTGTGAAGTATTTTGGCCGGGATTCCAGCATAATTACTCAATGGATTGGTGTGCAAACTACACGAAAAAAATGGACATTTGGAAAGCTTCATACATCTCGCTTATGAAAGATCAAATAATTATAATGACGGATGAAGAGCCAAGTGGAGATAAAGAGGACGAGGTAAATGAATCCGCGGTAAGATTAGGAAGTCCAAAAAACATAATATGAAGTCTTATTGGAATTGTCATACATGATCGTGTTTTTTTTTTTTGAGGGTGAGGTAAGATTATAAATGACATACAATGTATCCTCAAATACACCATATGAATGAATATCATGTCTTTTTTTTATTATGTGTTTGTTAATAACTGACATACAAGTTTCCAATTATGGGAAAGCCGAACATCAATGCAAAACTGATACCAAAGTTACATAGAGAGGTTCGGCTTAAATTCAATACACCACGTTAGGCCGAACCTCAATGCAAAACTGATACCGAAGTTACAGAGAGATATTCGGCTTAAATTTAATACACCACTTTAAGCCGAACCTAACAACTTGCAATAAAACTTATGGGAATTTCCAGGTTTGGCTGGAAACTGAAGAATTCATTTTCAGCCGAACATGACATATCCAACAAGTTTTCTTGCAAGTTGTCAGGTTCGGTCGGTCCTATAATTTTGATTACGAGCCGAACCTACATATATTTTTGGTAATTCAGTTAGTTTTCATTCATAATCATTTTCATTACAAAATAAAAATACACAGTACATAATATTAAATAGTTTAATAGAATCCAAATACGGGTTATTAGAATCACATACGTTTTTTTGAGGAAGTCCTCAAAGATGCGGTATTGAGTGTCGTATTCAAAATCCTTTCCCTTCCATCGTCATCATTCCTCTCGTGACCGATCTTCTGTTTCATAAATGGTTTCACCCTTAAGTTGATTTTTCCTTGCAATTCGAACTAAAGCAATAAAATATTCAACTTGTTTTCTTATATCAAACAATCGACAAAATAACGCGGCAAAATCTCAGTTACGAGGGTTCCCGGTGTCGGAGCAGGAGCTTTCATGAATTTCCCCCCAATAACTCTGACTCATTATACCATTCATGCAACGTTCTTTTGGATAATATGCTACATAATGTGTGTATAGTGATACATCTTCGTCTAAAGTAAAGTTTGGAGTATGAACTTCCACTTATTTAGAGATATGAATAAAATATGGGCATATCGAGTGCGTATATATAGAATCTACGTGAGTAACGACTAGTTTTTTCAAAAATAGTCGTTCCTCGAAATCTGTGAATTTGAAAACTAAGGTTCGGCTTATAAATCAAGTTGTCGAATGGGCCGAACCATGGAAGTTAAACTCATGAGTCACATGTTTAGATTAGGTTCGGCTCAAAATATAACTTCTCATATCAGTCGAACCTGCTGGGATTATGTAAAACTACAAGTAGCTTGGTTCGTCCCATTAATAATCTTCACGTGACAGCCGAACCTAACATTATTAATATAAAAAACACAAAGAAAGTGGATGATAATCTAAGTTATAGTCTTATAGATATCATAATAATCTAACCTCCCATACATCAGAGTGATAACTAACATTTAAACCGGAAATACAAGTCAAAGATAAGCTAACATTTAAACCAGAAAAATCCAAAACATCAAAGTGCAATAACAAAACATATTGATGCACCACCACCTCGACGACCACCTTCACAACCTCTTTTACCACCTCCACGATCACTTCCACGGCCTCTTTTGCTTGGTCCATGTCCTTCATTTCTTCCACTTCCGCCTTCATGTTCATCACTGGTATCAGATGCATTACCACCTCCATTTGGGCCTCCGTGCTCTTGTCGGGTTCTCTTCATCGACTTTTTCTTTGCACTGAAGGATTGACCTATGCGAATGACCTCTTCCAATTCGTTGCAGAAACCTTGTTGCTCAGCCAGTGATGTCGTCTGTCTGCAACTAACTTTCTTCTTCATTTTCTTCAACAATTTAGTTGCCGACAACAACTAATTTCATTTCAAACCAAAAATTAGAAAATAATTTACTTTCATATTTTATAATACTTTTAAAATAGTAAATAAAGACACCACTTACCACTATCGTCATTGCCTCGGATACACTATGAATTTTGTTGTCAGACGCTTTCTTTGACGCAACTTCCTTTGCTTGTTCCTCCGCAATTTCAGCTTCGACAAGATATTGACTTTCTCTACTAATAATAAAGGGATGGGAAACTTGATTATGACAATCCATGTACTCATCTACAACTTCACAAGGATTTTGACGCAAACTCTCTAACCCCTCCCAACTCAGCATGTTGTTATCCATTTCATTCCAATGACGAAGCAATAGCTCAGGATCATATTTTGGTTTCCATGAACCCGTAGTGCTCTTTGTGCCTTTACTTCCCTTCGGCAACAACTTGAAATTTTAGTTATCATCAAAAGGTACTGTTTGGATAAATCCAAATTGGCGGAGTATTCGACGAGGATCGAAAATTACACACTCTCTTGGATAGAATAACGGTCCGTAGTACATCCCCAAAGGCATATCTTCGTCTTGAACAAATTAATCTTCCTCTTCTTCTTCTGTGTTATATGGTTCAAATTCAACATCGTATCCATCCAAAGAATCTAACTTTTCTCTTAAAGAGATTAGCTTTTCAGGCTTATCCACTTATGGTCTTTGAACTCATATTTGGACGAAGTTGGAAATGCATCATCCACCACCTCAATTGGTGTGCTTAATTTCAACTTCGGGAAGTGATCATATTGTAGTTGCATAAAATATGATTACTACATCCAACAGGATCTAATGAACATAAATGATTGAAAATCATACATAAAAGATAAAAGTGCATAAAACTAAAGATTAACACAAGGATTTTATAGTGGTTCGACCATTAAAAGACCTACATCCACTTGGTTTTCACTATTATTGATGGTGATACACAAAGATCCATGAATGGAGGTCCTCATGGGACTTGAAACTCCATCCATGGAAGAAGAGGAGGAGATAGAGTCTAGCTCGCAGAGAGCATCAAGAAGAAGGAAGGAACCCCCTTTTAACTTATATCTCCTTCTCTTATATAGGGGGTATTATATATCGAATTACATTCATTCCCTTAGGTATGACTAGATAATGACTAGATATGATAAGGATTACAAAAGGTAGTACTATTGTGTAGTTGCTTGTAGTATTATATGGTGCTCCCATCTAGATCTTGCGCCATGTGTCGAGTTGATATTTTGCTCTCACATTTTCCTCCTTTTCTCGGAGGTTCTTCGAAGGAGAATCTTCATGAAAATCTTCTTTAGGTGTGGTTTTTGAGGCGAGATGAGGGCTCCAAGTTTTCACTGAAACATAAAATACAAAAGCAAACTTTACTTTATTCGCCTTTTTAGGGTGACGACCCTCTCCGTTTGTTGTACTATTTCCACCATTAGTGCTATGAATAGCAATCGCGAAGTTGTTTCTTCGTCATGCTCCATTATGGCATTCTCCAGATGTGCCTTAGATGCTTATGAACAAGTGGGCTAGAATTTCATTGTAGTGCTTCGATTGTTTGTTGAAGGGACTGAGCAATAAGAATACTATTTATTTTAAAAGTATTAATACTTGACCCTATTCTTATGTGAAGTTCCAAGACTTCTGTCGCGCATCTTGATGGCATAGTTCTTCCTGACATCTCGTCATTAGTATCTCATAATATCGTCGTTAGAATTTGGTATAATACTAATGGGAAAACTGTAGTGACAATATTGTGACTCCAGGAACGTCCTTATGTATGTCATTGGTTTTCATGATTGCTCTTTGGTTATCAGTTGTAAATGTAATCTCATGGATAGACATCGCCTCCGTCTTTGAGACCGGTTCGTCGATACTCGTCTAATAATTATGCCATGTGTATGCTATGTTCATCTTTTGTTCGCCTCTAGGTTGTGTTATTCAGTTAAACTTATGCTTTGAAAATAAGCACCATGACCAATTTTTTGGCTATTATGGGCTCTCCAGTGTGGGCTCCAAGATACATCCTCCATGGGCGTTTTTGCTAAGGTAACTTGGTCCTTTAAAATTTCATTTTCGCCTTTTTATTTATCATCTTGCTCCTTAGTGGAGTGTTGTTTTCTCCTTTGCTCATAGTGTGTGGAGGGGAATTTCCCTTGTGTGCCTAGCCTCTCATCGTAGTCATCATCATCTATCTAAGAGATGCTCCATCGTTTACAGGTCCTCTTAAGGATTCTCTTTGCACAACGAAAATAGAAAATTTTATCGTCAATCGTCATCGTAGGGTGATGACCCTCTTCTTTTGTGCGCCATTACTGCTATCTATTGTCGGGCCTACAGATTATGGGTTTTTGTTTGCTCCACTCTTTGGCACTACGACTGTTGGTGAAGAAACTGAGTATGGGAACACCATTTGCTCCTTTGTAGTATGCATACTTGCCCTATTCTTATACTCAGTTCCGAGGCACAGGTTGTGCCCCTGCATGATTCAATTCATCATGTTATTTCTCCCGTGAGGTTATTTTCTTAGACTTATTGAATTAGTAATTGGTGATTAATTCCAACTAACTGCTGTAATTAATGAGATTGATGTTCTCCAATCTCCCTTCGGGCCACCATGTTGCTTCCCGACACTATTATGAAGGGTTGGTTGGGACGAACATCATGCTCCTCCATTTGTGTTATGGTTGGGATGGACCTCGTGTTCCTCCTGGGTAGATCTCGTCTCCGTCAGTGAGATTGGTATATGGCTATTCGCCTAATATCTTAGAGATGGGTGTGCCTCGCTCGGCTTTTGTTCGTCTCTTCCCTTCGATTGAGTTTTAGTTTGTATTGTTCACTTTTTGGTCCTATAGTTATTTTGTTGGTTATGCTTATATAAGCCCTCGTGCATTGTTCTGAGGTGATGTATTCAATAAGTAATTTTTTATTCCTTTTTGTAAGTCCTCGTGTGTGTGAGAAAATTGATACTTTCATTTGGAACAATTACTAGCACTTAATACGGTTGTGCCGTTGGTTTAAGATGAAATATCTATTTCTGATTCCATCATGTATTAGTTTTCATTTTTGTGGCTCTGAGGATGTTTTTCGTTTGTGCCATTAATCCATCCATGGGTGACAAGGCCAAGGGGTGATCAGTTCCTTAACTGGACAGGTCATCTCTTACGGTGTTGGATTTGGAGTATAACGAATTTCCTTTCCCGCCTTTGTTATTTTAATAGTGTACTGTTTATGTTACACTTGCCTCTTGGTCGAGTGATCAGATGTTTGAGTCACTTGCTTTTTAACCATTTTTTGGAGGGCGATACCTCGGTTAGGTGATTCTTGCCTTAGCCAGAGACAAGTACCCCCAATTTTGGATATCTCCTGTTATGGCAGGACATCATCCGATTTCATGATCGTGATGGCATTACCTTAGGTCTGTTTCCGTCTTAGGTAGCTTAGGGTGTCCCCCGCTTCATCTTGCTTTGCTGGCTAGATGACATTGTCTTAGGTCTGTTTCCGTCTTGGGCAGCTTGGGTATTGTTCCCGCATCATTCCTTGTAGAATGGAAGGTGTGGCTAGTACTGTGCCATAATCTTAATGGGATTTTTAGAAGAGTATTGTTTGGAATTCAAATTTTCTAACTATATGCAATGCAAAAAAAGCAAATAAACAAAACAAAAATAAATTCTAAATACGAAAAGATTCAAAATAAGAAATTAAAACAAACAAAAAGAAAGTGTTTATATTATTGTTTCAAATGGAATCCCACTGAAGGCATATAGCCTTTGCTAGTTCGACTTCGTGTCCTCTTTTAGCGATTTGTATACTCCATATTTAATGGTATTGAAGGAATGTATCCTCCGAACCATACCATATTTAATGGTCTTGAAGGAATGTATCTTCCGAATTTTGTCATTCTCGTTAGAATGGTAAGGGAATCTCATGTCTCTTGTTGGAGATGTCCGCCGTTGTTTGGGTAAATGACCTTCTTAAAAATATTTTTCCTTTCACAGAGGATTATATGGAGATCTTATCTGGCTCCCCAATTTTGCACGTCATCGTGGTTTAAATTGCAGGTGTCGGGGTCGTCTGGCTTCTGTGAGACTTATTATCTCGGACCTCCAATATGTTGTTCTTATTGTGACATCATTGTGTATACTGACTTATGATCGTCAGTGCCATCTTTTCGCTGATGGTGGTAGTAGTTACTTCATAGTTTGGCCTTCTAGTGGGGACTCCTTGGATGACTGAGCGATGTATCTCTAGGCATGATTTCATGGGTGAATTTCACCTTAATTTATTGGACTTCGCCTCTAAGCAGCAGGATTGTGCGTCACGGGAGTCATAATTCATTATGGAGCTGAATCATTATGTTAACGATTGTTTCGTCTTGTTAAGCTAATCAGTGTATAGGGCTCTTCGTTATAAGATGCTCTTGTATATAACTAATTGTACCGTCTTGACTTTTCATTTTGTCGTCAATACGACGAAAGTGAGATAAGAAATTTAAGCTCCATCCATCAATGTAGGGTGACGACCTCTTCGCTGATAGCGGTTTTGCGAGTGATATCTGTTACTACAGAATTTTCACTTCGAGTTTTGATTTTACATTTTTGAGAGTAGCATTTCTTCGATGCCCCATTCGTGGGTTGTTGTTGGTGCAACAAATAGTGTGGACGGTGGTCACCATCTATTATATACGGATAACGGTTCCTTTAATTGTCGTCATCGGAGGGCGGCGGTTGTCCTTCATTGACTCCTGATTTCATCGTGGGTTCTTATTTGACATAATGGGGCAGACTGTTAACTGTTTGCCCACTTGTTTTACCTTAAATGCCTCGCTGTCAGCTAGAGTAGTGCATCCTTAAAGGACATTTGTAATAAGTTTAAATGTGCACCGGTATTTAACATGGGATCTCGTCTCCTTCTAGATTAGTCATCCTTCTTCGTTGGTGCTGGGAGTTAAGACTCATCTCCTTGGAGAATATCATTGTGATATTTTGACTTATAACGTCATAGTTGTTAGAGCATTGCTCGGTCGAACTCGCATGCGTTGCTATCTCAAGCATGTTTGTCAATGTTAGTGATCAAAACTATAAGTCTTGATTTCTAGTCTACTAAGCTAAGTCTCTGACTAGGATAGAAAGTGTAGTTGAGCTCAAGAACTCCATGGCGATCATCATACAAGACGAAGGACTACTCAAGGAACTGGTGGATCTTCACCGACTAAAAGGTATGTGGAGACTTGAACTTATCTATCTCTCAAAAGTCTATCTACTCTATCTCCTTTCTTGAGAAAAAAGTCGTTTTGCTATATAGACTTTGATTATACACATTTTCTATTTCGAGCCGAGTTTTTCTCGCCTATCTATTTCTCGAAATATGTGTTGGTAAGCTTTTTCTTTGGCCAAGTTCATCTTTACCTAGTGACGAAAGTCATGTTATGTTTCAATCACTTTGAAAATTGCTCTGATGAAAAATGGTTTGTGAATAACAACTATATAACGTCCTCTGAGAATGTTTCAATGATTGAAATGAGAGTTTATATTATATAACCAATGATGGATATAACCATTGTGTGGTAACACATATATGTATAAGTCATTTTTCCTTGAACCGAAGTTTGCGAACTTTGTTGATCAAGAGAACCAGAATAGTGGAGTGAGCTAAGTCCGCGAACTCAGTCCGCGAACACAGTCCGCGAACTGGCGGAAGTTCTCGACCCGAGAATATCTGATGGAGTTTGTGAACTCCTTCCGGGAACTTAAGTCCGCGAACTACGTTTGCGAACTTGAGTTGGTTATATCTAAAAACGATTGTTTGTAAACTTATTCATATTAACTAAGGAATGCTAAATGCAAACAGTGGCTATATAGTTCATGAACCGATTCGAGTGAATCAAATCGTTTTTTCTCCGATTGTATCTTGTGTAGTTACATAAGATTTCCTTGCAATTTAACAACTCTCTAACTAGTACATTTTTGTCATTTGAACTAGTTATGGTGAAGAAAAACATGGTTGATATGATAAGTGCTCATATGGCTAACCATTGGTTAACTATTGTTGAACCAACGAATGTTCATGTTTAGGTACAGTTACATAAACCCAAAATAGTACATTTCATTTGTGTGTAACAAGCTAATTTTTCGATCTAACGGTTGAAAGATATTAGCTTGAATCTAATCAGGTTTTCATCTAATGGTGAATATTGAATGCTTTGTTACCAAGCTAACATTGATTGCAAACCCTGATTTGAAAGACTATATAAGGTTTTCATCTAGCAACTGGGAAACCTAATCCCCACACCTCCTGTGTGATACTAGTTGTATTAGCTAGAGTCGATTCTCCTTTAACCTTAGGTTTTCTTCTTAAACCAGGTTAACGAATTAATGACTTCATTGGGATTGTGAAGCCAGACCGATACTAATTTCTCGTAGTTGTGTGATCTGATCTTGCTGATTCTATCGTGTTGAGTACAATCGTAATGATTGGCTTGAGATCTTTATCTCCGATAGGAAAGATAGAAAAGTAATCACAAACACCTTCGTCTCATCGTTTGTGATTCCACAATATCTTCTTTCGCCGCGTCGATTAAGATTATTGTGAGGTGATTGATAATACCAGGCTGTTCTTCGGGAATATAAGTCCGGGTTATCAATTAGTTCATGTTCACCTTGATTTATCAAAAGACAAAACAAAAACTTGTAGGTTTATCTGCGGGAGACAGATTTATCTATTCTGTAGACTTTTCTGTGTGATACATATTTGTTTACTAAAGTCTTCAATTTGGGTCGTAGCAACTCTTGGTTGTGGGTGAGATCAGCTAATGAAATCAAGTGCGTAGTATCCTACTGGGATCACAGACGTAAGGAGCGCAACTGTACCTTGAATCAGTGTGAGATTGATTGGGGTTCAACTATAGTCCATACCGAAGTTAGTTTGTAGTAGGCTAGTGTATGTAGCGGCTTAATACAGTGTGGTGTTCAATCCGGACTAAGTCCCGGGGTTTTTCTGCATTTGCGGTTTCCTCATTAACAAAATTATGGTGTCTGTGTTATTTCTATCCGCATTATATTTTGTAATATAATTGAAATATCACAGGTTGTGCGTTTGAATCAATCAATTGGAAATCCGACCTTTGGTTGTTGATTGAAATTGATTGATCCTTGAACATTGGTCTTTGGTACCGTTAAGTGATTTCTCTTGTATTCAATTAGACTCGCAGATTTCTATTTGCTTGAGTAAAAATTGAATCGAGAAAGAGAGATATAACTCTTTGATATACTTTATTAAGATTGAGTCTTATTGATTCTCTTGAAAGTATATTGGAGTTTGTCCATACAGATTGCTAAACGAAATATTGGGTGTGGTTGTTGTACCCCCGCTTTTTCAATTGGTATCAGAGCAGGCAAACACGTTCAAGACTTTATAAGTCTGTGTTTGTAACGATATGATAATGGACGAGTCTATCTCTAATAACGTACCAGTTCATAAATTACCAGATGTTTTTCAAAGCTTGGATTCACCTGATAAAACTGTCTCATCTAGATCAGTATCTAAACATTCTCTTAATGTGGATACTGTTGAAGTCTGGGAAATATTCCTAGAAGAACAGTTAGATGAACTTTCTGATGAAGGTGATTCAGATATGGATAGAGATGTCGATGAGGAAGTCTCAGAATATTTTAAGCTTTTGAATTCATTGGAAAAGAAAAAGATGACAACTTCCCATGTCAGAGCATTTCTGACTAATCTCTGTCGTACAAATAAGAAATTGAGAAGATGTTACGCATGTGTTTATGTCTTGAATCGTTCTAATGAATCGATCCTCAAGGATTCTGAGGAAAACCTACGTATGAAGTCACTTGAATGTGATAATCTTTATCAAAAGTAATTCTTGTTGGAAGAAAAACTTGCAGAAACTGAATCAAGGATTAACTCTCAGCAAGCAAGTTTTGATGACAGAGAAAGCGCTTATCTCACTCGAGAAAAACGCCTTGAGGCTGATTTAGTTGCTGCTCTCGAAAAAGTGAAGTCACTAGAAGAGAGTCTGAGTAGATTCAATTCCAGCTCTACAAAATTATCTTCTATGATTAGAGCATGTAAAGAACATCATGACACATGTGGTCTGGGCTATAAAGGAATATACGCTCCAAAAACTAGTAAGATCAATTTTGTTAAAGCTAATGATAATTCTTCATGCGAGAAGCCTCTTGCATCTTGTAATGATTCTGGAAACAAGGGTTTTGCTCCTTCTAAATCTACTCACACGAGAACGATAAAAAACAATTCTTTTAACTGATATTATTGCGGAAATAAAGGACATTCTGAGCGAAGATGTCGTTTTCGTTTAAGAAATGAAAAACTTCACAACATTCTTGCATGGATGTCGAAAGAAGTTATTAAACCGGTCTCTCATATTGTTGGACTAAAAGGCATTATCGACAATCAAGAAAAATTCTGTGATAAGACTTTTCTTAATTGTGTATTTGAAACAAAAAATACCGACAATGGCAGAAGGGAAACTGACTTCTTAAATAACTATGAAAAGAGAAAATGGCACAGGAGAAAGAAAGAAAATCTGAGTTCTTCTTCTCTGTCTAAAGAAGACTGTGGATCCAAGTCTCTTGCTCCAGATTTCATTCATATCAATAATCGATTCTCAGAGCTTAAGATCAGCATAAACAGACTCAAACAAAGCATCAAAAAGACAAGGAAAGCGGCTGACTCAGGTACTTCTTGTTCCTCTCTTGATAAGACTTCCTCAAGTAAGTCAAGTGTTCCTTATGTAAATCCTCTTGAAGGAGAAAAAGAAGCAGTCAATATTGGTGAGCAAAATGCTCATCTAAACACAACATGATAGCTACACAATGCAGCATTCTTCTTGTAGTTAAGAAGGATGCTCATAGTCTCAATAAGTGTGTCTTGAGAAGTGTTGTCAAGGTTGTATGTTTTCCTTTCCTTCTTTGTTATTTTGATCATTAAAATCTGTTGAGCTTCGCTCCAGTTCTTCTCTTGTAGATAATCATGATCTTTTTTCCTTGAGAAAAATTCATGTTTGTGTATGCTTCCTCCAAATAGTTGGTTCTCAACTATTAGTCTTGACACAAGAATTTCATTCTCTTTCCTCTTGGTCACACTTTAGGGTCGTGACCACCTGTGCACGAACACCTGACCCACACGAACGTGTATAAGCCTTCCTAGGGTTTTCCGTGGAACTTATTTATATACACTTGTGTGTCATCTCTTGATACATAGTTTTGTAAGGTAAAAGGTTTTACCAATTTTTGGTGTGCACAATGAATAGAGGAAACAAAGATGATGAAGTCAAGAAGGGGAAGACTATCGAGTTTCACAAGAATCCTGTTTTCATAACATGTTATCATGCTATTGATCATGAAAACAAACTACCAGTTCAGATGTCATCACAACTGGTAGGAAATCTTCTTCGAGATTTTGAGGTCGTACATGAACAACTCGGAATTGCAACAAGGAATCTTGAGTTTTTGAAAAACGAACTGAAGAGAGCAACTGATGAGCTCGTCCATGTTCAATCTCTGGTTACTGACCGGGTTTAGTGTTTTTCAGATCATGTTCTCTATAGGAGTTTATGTATCTAGTAAATCTTCTATTTTCTTGTTTTGTTTAGAAGAATAACTAGAGTTTGGAATAGCCATTATTGTGATTACACATAGATATGTCCAACGTTTTCATCTTCATCTTTTTAGATTTATTGGTTTAAATTCTAAAATTATTTGGAAGATGATTTTTGCAGTATTAATCTTTATGGTTTTATATATTGCAATTTGTTATGGGATTTGCGTCCGTGAACTGTGATTGTCCCATACCTTGTCGAAAGTTAAGTCCTTTATATGTCGATATGCATGTGTTGACAAAAGAAGGAATGAACTTTTGACAAATACAAAAGTTAAGCCTATTATGAAAATTATTGATTGAAGATAGGTTAAAATCTTTTGTTTTCAAGAATTATGTCTATTCTATGTCATTGTGCAAATGGTGATGAAAAATAGAATGAATCCTTGCTTATTTCACGGTATAAGGTCGATCTCCGATCCACAATTTTTGTGTACATATATATATATATATATTTTTTTATTTTATTTTTTTTGCTGAATCACAAATTTTATTAATTAAAAGGCTAAAAAGTTAAGCCAAAAGTTTTACATGACTGCAAGAAGAGACTAAATCAATACAGACTGTGACTGAAACTCATAAAGAGACACTACAATAAACAGAAGCTTGGTTCAACATAAACAAAAGTAGGCTACTCTTGTCTTTTCAATCCTCTTTAGAAAAGAGGGTCTTTCTAAGTGAATGGTTCTTTCTCCTACCTTCAAGTATACTCCATTTGTTGCTAATGTGATTGCTGAAAAATTAATTTCTTTTATGCAGTGTATTAATTCTAATTTCTCAATCATATCAATCACTTTAAACCATCTTACCTTAATGTACCAGGGTATGTCACCTCTTGTAAACCTTTCTATGGCAGTAATTGAGCTTGACTGAATAACTATCTTGGTTCTTTTCATGTGAGAAGCCCATTCAAGAGCACATAATATAGCATATTCATATGCAATGGAAGATAGAGCCACACCAAGTCCACCTGTAAGAGTACCAATTACTTGACAACTGCAATCTCTAGCAATGACTCCAATACCAGCTTTACCTGGATCTTCAAATGATATTCCAGCACAACAAAATAGTGTATAATCAGTTGCAAGAGCAGTCCAGTAAACCTCTTTGATGCAGTTAAATTTTATTTTCCTATCACCAATTTTGAAGAATGTCAGTACTTGAGAATCATATTCTTGAATCCATTTATTACCTTTAATTCTCTACCATCTTGTACTGCTTTGTATATTCTACATTTAAATGCACTGCAATTTGGCTTAACTTCCTCAAACAGCAGTTTATTTCTTTGAAACATCAGATCCTTCATTGTTGCACAAGATGCAGTCATCCAGATTTATTTTATAATTGGGATCTTATTTTTGGCAGCTACACAAATGTCTTCAAAAGATTTTGGATTCTTAAAACCAAAAATGGATCCAAGCCAAGACCATACCTCCAAGCTGAATTTGCACTACCAAAGTGTATGAATCATATTATCCACTTGTTCTTGAAAGATACAATATCTAGACACCATGTCATAGCCTATCTTAACCATTACCTCATCATCCATGTATACACCTTGCCGTAGCTTCCAAATATTACTAGCTATACTAGGATGTATGGAGGTTTTCCAGATGTAGTCAGGCCATCAACTTTGGTTCTTTCTCTCTTACTCTTTCTACTGCACTTGAAGTTACAAACTTCCCACTCTTGTGCCCAGTCCATATAATCTGATCTTCACCATTACCTACTTCAGGTAAACAAGAAAGGGGTAAGAGTTGTTGTAGCTCAATAGGTATATTCCAAGATTTTCCATTTAACATACTTGCCACCTTCATATGTATATTATTTTGAACCAGTTCAGAGAAGCCAATATGATTAACTAATGGTGAATCTCCAACCCAAGTGTCAAACCAAACTGATATATTGGATCCATTCCCTACACACCACCTTATATCTTCTTTTAAGTAATTCCGAGCCCATTTCAGTCCTTTCCATATAGATGATTTCTTCCATGAGGTGATCCACATACCATATTTATCTTTGAATTTAGCCTTAAAGAACTGAGCCCACTCTTCTTGTGAATTAAGAATTTTCCACAACATTTTCATCAGCAACACTGTATTTATCACTTCAAGCCTATGTATTCCAAGCCCCCCCTCCTTATGTAGAGTGCACACTCTCTTCAATGAAATAATTTTAAACTTTATTTTATCTCCATCACCAGACTATAGAAAATTTCTAATGATCTTCTCACAAGTTTTTATAACAGAAGAAGGCCATTTATATACAGCCATTGAATATATATGAATGTTACACAAAACTGACTTGACAAGAATCACTCTATCTTGAAATTAGAGAAGCTTACCTTTCCAGGCTGCTAGCTTTCTTTGAAGTTGTTCCAGCATAGGCCATACCATTGATGAAGTTACTCTCCCTGGAGCTAAAATAACTCCCAAATATTTATCTGGAAAATGAGATAAATCCATATTAACCACTTCACTTATTTGTTGTTTTCTTGCATTTGAAACACCATCCACAAAACATTTGCTTTTGCTTTTGTTGATTACTTGCCCTGAACTGATTTGGTAATCATCCAATAATGATAATAAGTTTTTTAAGCTCTTTTTTGCTCCATTGCAAAACATAAATACATCATCTGCAAAAAACAGATGAGTAGGATGAACACCATTTCTAATAACCATAGGAAGTATTTTACCCATTTCAACTAACTTTGAAATATTTATACTTAACACATCCTCCATCAACACAAATAGAATGTGAGATAATAGATCTCCTTTCCTCAAACCTCTCCCAACTGAGAAGAATCCACTTGGACCACCATTCACCAGAACTGATATCTTTGCAGATTGAAATAGTGCTATTAAC
The DNA here is from genome assembly GCF_003573695.1 of Papaver somniferum. Taxonomy (NCBI): domain Eukaryota; kingdom Viridiplantae; phylum Streptophyta; class Magnoliopsida; order Ranunculales; family Papaveraceae; genus Papaver; species Papaver somniferum. Next base: position 190,283 of record NW_020619159.1, on the reverse strand, counting down.
CAATCACACCATGAGGAAGAAAAACCATATTTCCTTAACACTTTCATAAGAAATTCCCAACTGACAGAGTCATATGCTTGAGAAATATCCAATTTAAGCCCAACATTCCCTCCTCTTCTTTTAATTTTCATTTCATTCACCAATTCAGATGCAAGCATTACTTGTTCTTGAATACTTCTCCCCTTTATATATGCAAATTGTTGTGGAGATATCAGCTTCACCATCAAACTACTCATCCTTGTAGTAATAATTTTTGTGAAAATTTTGAATAACACATAACTCAAACCTATGGGCCTAAACTGATTTGCACTCCTTGCACCTTGTGTTTTTGGCAGTAACACCAAGAAACTATAATTCATACCTTTAGGAATAAATCTCCTTCTCCAACAAAATTGAATTGCTGCCAACAAGTCCTGCTGAATAATTTCCCAACAGCTTCTATAAAAAAATCCTGAGAAACCATCTGGACCTGGAGAACTTTCAGGATCCATATCAAAGACTGTTTTTTTAATTTCCTCTATACTAAAAATTTCATCCAAGTATTTTTGGTCTTCTTCATCAATCAACTGAGGTACTGCTTCTAATAACTCCTCCTTAACAGTTACACTTTGCTCCTCAAACTTTTTTTGAAAATGATTTACAAGACATTCTGCAATTTGCTTTTGATCTGATATCACGTTACCATCAGAGTCCTCCAATTCACTTATAAATTAATAGAATACCTAATTTGTAAGTTGGTATGGAAAAAACTTGTGTTTGCTGCTCCCTCTTTGATCCACTTAACTCTGGCTTTTTGTCTCATTAGAGTATTCAGTTGAATTTCTATGTTTGCATGATCATTTTGAGCTGCAACCAATACATCAAATACCTCTGAGTCAAATGGATTAGAATCTGATGCTTGCATTTCTTCATTACCTTATTTTCAGCTTCTTTAAGTTTAACATGTACATTTCCAAATACCCTCCAATTCCAATCATTTAGTATCCTTTTTAACTCTTTCAGTTTCTTCATAAATATGAATGCAGGATCACCATTAACCTCAGCAGACCAACTTTCCTTAACCACATTTAGAAAATCAGGATGACTTATCCACATTTTTTGAAACTTCCTAGATACATTTTGTGGCTTAGGAATATTTGCACAGCCTCCCAACAAAGGAGAATGATCTGATACAATTTTAAGTCCAACTTTATACCCCCAGTCTTCATATTTCTGCATCCATTTTTGATTAAACACCACCATGTCTAAGGTACATAAAATTCTTTTGCTCCCCTGTTGACAGTTTGACCAAGAAAACTGTAATCATGTTCTTGGAGCTTGAAGTAACTCACATTTGTTTAAACATTCACTGAAGTCCAACATGGAAGTTCTGTTAGGATTTCTCCCCCCAACCTTTTCATCTGAAGTTAAGATTGCATTAAAGTTACCTAGAATTATCCAAGGCTTATTCATATCACTTATCATTTCCATCTCTGACCAAAGAAATCTTATTTGAACTAATTTCACATGAGCATGTACACCAGAAACCAAAACATCACCAACACTGACAGTGACCATCTGACTTGACATTGATATAACTGTTGGCTGTGTTATACTTGCATTCCAAAAGAGCCAAATATTGCCTTTATTGTCTGAAGTAGAATTATGAATAACCATTTTCTGCATTCTTGGAATATTTAGTTTGCTACAAAAAGAAGTACTACAATAAACTTTTGGTTTTGCTATCCATAAAAAATAAGGGTTAAATTGATTTACCAGGGACCATAATTTGTCTTGAGACCTTCTTCTTCTAAGGACCCTGATGTTCCAATAAGCTATCTTCATTGTTTGTTTTGGGGGTTCTTAGTACCCCCTTTGTTTTGAGTTTTCCTGAAATTGTATTTGTTGTTAACTGGAGCAGCTTTAACCCCTTTTGTTTTACTTGGTGAAGAAGAAGAATTCCCTGTCATCATCTCTTTTTCAACCATATTTTCCCAAGATGTAACTTGAACAACTTCATTAGTTACTTTACCATTAGAACCATTAACAAATGTAACAGTGCTATTTTGCAAACTATTTTCCTCATCTAACTTTAGTACTTTTTGAACATCAAGCATACTTGATTGATCCTCTATATTATCCCCCATGTTTTTATTTTGACTCTTATCCTTTTTATAAGCTTTACCTGAAACAACATCAACAAATTTAACTACACTCTCCACTTCAAGACTGGGAGATTGTTTTGGAGATTCCTTTTCTGCAATAATTTCCTCATCCACACTTATGTCATCTTCTTGTTCGATTTCATCTTGATTAAGAATATTGAATCTTCCACTGTTAATAATAGATGGCATGGAATTACTACTAGTATTGATAGGTGTGACAATATTAGAAATAATGACATCTTCTTCAAGCACTTGAGTATTTATAACACTAGGTGTGCTACTATGTCTTCTTTCTGTATTAGAACCACTCTTTTCAACCTCAGACCTGTCACAAATATCAAAAGGAGTTTGAGGTTTACCTTCCTTAGAAGTATTTTGTTGATCATTAGTTATTGCAGAAGACATATTATTCTGAGTATTACTTGCTTGCTGATTTTTGTTCTGATCAACTCTACATTCAGCAGTGCTATGACCTACAATCTTGCAAGTGTGACAAAACTTAGGACATACAGGAATTGATATATTTTGAAGAAAACCCCCATATTTTGTACCAATCCAGACCTTATTTGTAACAGTTTTTGCAAAATCAATTTCGACTAAAACATTAGCATAATACCCAACTTCACATCTTGCAGTAGCTTCATCTAATTTGATTGGTGTACCAAATTACTTGCAAATCTTAAACAATATCTTCTCACTCCAAAACTCAAGTCCTAAACCAGGTAATCTAACCCATACCATAGCTTTTGAAGTTCTTTGACTTTCAGCACGAAAATTAGAGATCCACTTTCGTACTTGTAATACTTGATTCAGCACCTCCCATTTTCCTTCCTTAATGTATTGAAGATCAATGTCATTAGCTAACTTTATTGTGAAAAAACCTCTTCCTAATGGTATTATCTTGCAATCGCCTGTTAATTTCCATTGTCGATGAAGAAGAATAACAACATCAACAAATTTAATTTGCTGTAAATTTAATCTACCAATTAACGAAAACCTCCAAGGATCTAAACTTTCTTCAAATAAATCATCAAGTAATTCAATCGAAGGAATTACCTGAGAGTTTTTGTCTTTGTTAAAACCTAGCATATCTATTTAAAACCTTCAAATAAAGTGGATTTAGGACAAGAATCCATAAAACCACATGATTTTTTTTTTGATAAGTCAAAAAATTGAATTAATAGATAACAAAATTTACAAAGTGTAATTTACAAGAAAAGAGGTCACAACAACCCCAAAAACTTGTAAACTACTTGAAACGATAATAAGAAACATTTGGATATTCAACTGAATTTAAAAAAGGTGGTCTTCCATCATAATGTACTCCCACTTCATTAGCAAGTAGACAGCCACGCTTAGCCATTTTATCCGCTGCAAAATTCGCCTCCCTAAAAGTGTGAATGAACCTTATAGACGTACCATGCCTACAAATTGCCATCCATCTGCTCCTTGAAAATCAAGGGATAGAAGAATTTTTGAAAGCTTCTACCACACCAAAAGAATATGATCGTACACAAATACGCTCAAACCCCCATTGCATAGCCCACTCCAACCCAACAATAATTCCATAAAGTTCAGCCAAATAATTTGAGGTAACTCAAAGGCCGATACTCATAGCACCAAGAACTGCACAATTAGCGTCTCTAGCCACCACTCCCGCTCCTGCAATGCCCGGATTACCTCGCGCCATGCCATCACAACAGATCTGGAGTTCATTATCATCTGGAGGCTGCCAAAAAACTTCCACCGGTTGCTGATGTTTGACACTCCTATAGACCACTCGAAAGTAATCAAGCAGCAAAACATCTTCAGCACAATTTCGCATGTATCCCCTTAGCCGAACTGAATAATCTTGAATCATCTTTACCACCCTTTTGAAAAACAAACTCCAGCTAGGTTGTTGACGTTGAAAAACTGCTCTATTACGTGCTGCCCATAGCTCAGACCTGATGACAAGATTGGCAAGCCTCCACAGGTTACGAATCATGGTACTCCTCTTTCCTTGAGATGCTTTACAAGACACCACAAGATTAGCATTAGGCGTTAAATTAAAAAGATCAGTTATCCAGTTCCAAGCACGGCCAACAAAGCTGCAATGGAAAAAGATATGGTCTAGAGATTCTTTCGCAACTCCACACAAGCTACAACTACTTGCAAGCTGAATTTTGAATCTGGATTGGATTATGTCATACTTTGCACAAGCATTACGCATGAATTTCCAGTTTTGGGCAGCCAGTGTAGGGTGAACTTCCTTCCTCCGTAAAATAGCAGCGCCATCGAACTTGGGATGTTTCTGACGGATTAATTCTTTCGCAGAACTAACAGTGAAAGCACCTTTGAAATCCGGCATCCAGATGCGTACATCTTCACCACCCATGGAAGTTCACCCTACACTGGCTGGACCTGCAGCTGCCATCCATAAAACCACCTGACTTAATGACTAATCATCACTAGATTTAGTATAATCAAGAAATTTTTTTAAGTAGAATTCACCTAAATTAATGATTTGAGCACTGAAAACGAAGATTGACGAAAAAAAAATTCACCGGGTCAGCCGCCCGATTCGCAGAGCAAAAATCGCCCTATTTCAAACAAGGAACCAAATTACTTATGTTGAGCATAATCGACTGAGTTATTTTTAGCTTAGTTATTGCTCCGTGAGGTACTTTATGTCGAGCATATTCAACTAAATTAATCATTCTCGTTTGGTTATTTAGTTTTTGCTCCGTAAGTTTTCTTATGTCGAGCATGACCAATTAAATTGATTACATTTTTTGGTTAATTTGGTTGTGTATTCCGATTAGATTAATTATGGGTTCTCTTGTGATTAATCTAATTGTGTACTTTTGAGTCTCCACAAGTTCACTTATGTTATTTTAGGTCCAAGAGCGTAGCTCAGTGGTATCCCATCAACTCCAGTAAGGAGGAAGTCAGGGGTTCATTCCCCGTCGCAGTAAAGGTTTGTAGTAGATTAGTTGTATAGTGGGTTGAGCGGTGTTGGGTCTGGCATTGGTTCCGGTCCAACTGGCTAGGTTCGGGTAGGGGCCTGAGTCCAGCTTTCGCGTATCAAAAAAAAAAAGTTCACTTATGTTGAGCATTTCCGATTAAATTAATCATGGGATCTCTTGTGGTTAATTTAATTGAGTATTTTGGATTCAACTTCATACTTGTATGTGATTTGCTATGTCCAAATAAATCCTTATTTTCTTTTGAAATTAAGGTCGCTCTTGTTGTTCTTTCGGGAATGACATATTATGGGGGAGAGTTCTTAATTGAACTTGTGCTTAATTGCCAAATCTTGTGGGGAGTGCGGCTGTGGAATATTATAGGGGTTATCTTGTATCTTTATAAACTCCTTGATGAATGCATTTAGCTTCGGCTATATGATTGCATCTAAATAAGATGATATGTGCTTTCTTTTGGTCATGAAATGTCTCTTTAGGAAAATTTCATTAGGATCCCGTTTTCGTACCTTTGCCAATTTTATTGACAAAAAGGGGGAGAATTAATATGTAGTTCACACTACAAATACATATGATTTTCGGATCATTATGTAAAGGGGAATGGTTTCCATGTGAGATGGAGTATTGACTAAGGGGGAGTGATACATATCACCATAGTATTTTTGTTGAAGTTGTGATGCAATTGAACTTTGATACTATATAATGATACTATGACACTATATAACAATGATTGAGAACTCTTGTTTTCTCGTTGTTATAGTTACGGATTTTCAACAACGATGATGCTGAACTTACAACCTTCGGGATCATTGGAGTACTTGGAAGTGACGAAGATTTCGAGTAATGTTGAAGATTAGGCATGTGGAATAGGAGCTACAAAAGTTATTTCATTTATTTTTGTATTTCATATGTATTGATAGTTTTGTCACTAAAATTGACAAAGGGGGAGATTGTTAGAGCATTGCTCGGTCGAACTCGCATGCGTTGCTATCTCAAGCATGTTTGTCAATGCTAGTAATCAAAACTATAAGTCTTGATTTCTAGTCTATTATAGCTAAGTCTCGGACTAGGATAGAAAGTGTAGTTGAGCTCAAGAACTACATGGCGATCATCATACAAGACGAAGGACTACTCAAGGAACTGGTGGATCTTCATCGACTAAAAGGTATGTGGAGACTTGAACTTATCTATCACTCAAAAGTCTATCTACTCTATCTCCTATCTTGAGACAAAAGTCGTTTTGCTATATAGACTTTGATTATACACATTTGCTATTTCGAGCCGAGTTTATCTCGCCTATCTATTTCTCGAAATATGTGGTAAGATTTTGCTTTGGCCAAGTTCATCTTTACCTAGTGACGAAAGTCATGTTATGTTTCAATCACTTTGAAAATTGCTCTGACGAAAAATGGTTTGTGAATAACAACTATATAACGTCCTTTGAGAATGTTTCAATGATTGAAATAAGAGTTTAGATTATATAACCAATGATGGATATAAGCATTGTGTTGTAGCACATATATGTATAAGTCCATTTTCCTTGAACCGAAGTTTGCGAACTTTGTTGATCAAGAGGACTGGAATAGTGGCGTGAGCTAAGTCCGCGAACCCAGGCCGCGAACTGGCGGAAGTTCTCAACCCGAGAATATCTGCTGGAGTTTGTGAACTCCTTCCGGGAACTTAAGTCCGCAAACTAAGTTTGCGAACTTGAGTTGGTTATATCTAAAAACGGTTGTTTGTGAACTTATTCATATTAACTAAGGAATGCTAAATGCAAATCGTGCCTATATAGTTCATGAACCGATTCGAGTGAATCAAATCGTTTTTGCTTTAAATGTGTCTTGTGTAGTTACATAACATTTCCTTGCAATTGAACAACTCTCTAACTAGTTCATTTGAGTCATTTGAACTAGTTATGGTGAAGAAGAACATGGTTGATATGATAAGTTCTCATATGGCTAACCATTGGTTAACTATTGTTGAACCAATAAACGTTTATGTTTGGGTACGGTTACATAAACCCAAAATAGTATATTTCATTTATGTGTAACAAGCTAAGTTTTAGATCTAACGGTTGAAAGATATTAGCTTGAATCTAATTAGGTTTTCATCTAACGGTGAATATTGAATGCTTTGTTACCAAGCTAACATTGATTGCAAACCCTGATTTGAAAGACTATATAAGGGAGAACTCTAGCAACTGGGAAACCTAATCCCCACACCTCATGTGTGATACTAGTTGTATTAGCTAGAGTCGATTCTCCTTTAACCTTAGGTTTTCTTCTTAAACCAGGTTAACGACTTAAAGACTTTATTGGGATTGTGAAGCCAGACCGATACTACTTTCTCGTAGTTGTGTGATCTGATCTTGCTGATTCTATCGTGTTGAGTACAATCCTAACGATTGGATTGAGATCATTATGTCCGATAGGAAAGATAGAAAAGTAATCACAAACATCTTCGTCTCATCGTTTGTGATTCCACAATATCTTCTTTCGCCGCATCGATTAAGATTATTGTGAGGTGATTGATAATACTAGGTTGTTCTTCGGGGAATATAAGTCTGGGTTATCAATTAGTTCATGTTCACCTTGATTTATCAAAAGACGAAACAAAACTTGTAGGTTTATCTGTGGGAGACAGATTTATCTATTCTGTAGACTTTTCTGTGTGATACGGATTTGTTTATTAAAGTCTTCGACTTTAGGTCGTAGCAACTCTTAGTTGTGGGTGAGATTAGTTAAGGGAATCAAGTGTGTAGTATCCTGTTGGGATCAGAGACGTAAGGAGCACAAATGTACCTTGAATCAGTGTGAGATTGATTGGGGTTCAACTATAGTCCAGACCGAAGTTAGTTTGTAGTAGGCTAGTGTCTGTCGCGGCTTAATACAGTGTGGTGTTCAATCTGGACTAGATCCCGGGGTTTTTCTGCATTTGCGGTTTCCTCGTTAACAAAATTCTGGTGTCTGTGTTATATATATTCCGCATAATATTTTGTTATATAATTTGAAATATCACAGGTTGTGTGTTTGAATCAATCAATTGGAAATCCGACTTTTGGTTGTTGATTGAAATTGATTTCTCTTGTATTCAATTAGACTCGCAGATTTCTATTTGCTTGAGTAAGAATTGAATCGAGAAAGAGAGATATAACTCTTTGATATACTTTATTAAGATTGAGTCTTATTGATTCTCTTGAAAGTATATTGGAATTTGTCCATACAGATTGCTAAACAAAATATTGGGTGTGGTTGTTGTACCCCGCTTTTTTAATAGTTCATCGGGTTATCGTCCGGAGACTAACTACTTAGGCTTTGACTCCAGGCTAATGGAGATCGGTGAGTTTTAGTCATCCACTTCACCACAAGATAGACTTCGTAGAATCGTTGGTTCGTCTTATATTTCGTTGTTAAGGCTTTAACGTTGCCAATAAGGGTTGGTGATTAGTTCCAACCACTTTTTTCATCAGGGCCGCGGGCCTTTGCTCCACAGCGTGTCTCCTTCGAATTCTGTTGCGTCTCACATACCTCAGCATGAGCTGCTGTTGTTATTCATCTGACATTCATTTGTGTCACGATGTCAAGGTCCTTCGTGCCTCCTGTATTGAATGACTTATTAGTCTATGCAATTTTTCTAGTAATTTAGCGCCTCATTGTTAGGCTCGTCATATCGCCAGGGATCGTCTTAGTGTGGCTCATTTCGCCATTCGAAGCTCCTCCAGATGGGATTAAACCCTTTCAATTCGTCATTTCGCACATTACTGTGGCAGTGAGTGGTAATGAACTCCAATATAGCGGTTATTCCGCCTGTGAGATCTTATATCTGCGGAATCGAGTGTCCCATTTTGCTGTTATTATCGTCATTTATAAACTTATAACGATTGGTGTTTCAATCCAATCGGGCTATTTCGTCATTGCAGCGAATCCTTGCTCCTCCGAGGTTGTACGTCGGTTGGGATTAATCGCCATTTTGTATCCTTCCCTGTACATGGAAAGAAAGTGGTCTGGGTGATTTGAGACTGCCATTACTTGGTCTAGACTTCCTTCGTCGAGACATGTCGACTTGATATTCTGAGCAAGAGTTGTTGATGGCCATGCCATCTCATCTTTGTTGACTTTGTGTTAGCCATACAGTTCGTAGTAATGAGCATGGTAAGTTTGGACGCGGGTTTGCAAGCTTCTCGAGTTCGTACTCCACAGTAATGGTTATTGGTGATGAATTCCAATGACCCATTTCTCCTACTTCGACTTTGCGCCTTTGGGATTCACCTGGTTTCCTTGTTCGTCCTTCTTGCGAGGTACATCTCCTCTTTTGGCTTCGTTGTGGCATGTAATACAGGACCATCTTTCACGAGTTAGCTCGTCTGAGTTAATCGTCTGGGTGATATGGTCAATGAGTTAGTAGGAGTCAATAATCTTCCTCCGATCGGTTTGTCCGATGTTATTTGGGTCTAGCTGGTGAGCCCAAGTTGCTTCTCCGATTAGTCACAGAGTAATTATATTCGCGTCATGATCCTGTTGATGATCGGATGGTGATCACGAGTTTATTCGTCCGAGTTCTTCATGCAGCTGTGTTTGTCACAAACGATAGAGATTGGTGATTAACTCCAATCTGTTATCTCATGGTGGAAGTGAGATTTTACTCCATCATACACCGTCATGGTATCTTCTTAAGCGTGTCACAACTGGAAGCTCGAGCGTCTGTCCTTCGTTGACAACACGAGATGTTGCTCGTCTGATGAATTTTATTAAATCAAGTCATTCATCTCGTCTGTAACGAGGCTTGGCATCATGATTATGTGGGTGGGTGAACTCTCCGTTCACCCTTAGTTTTCATGAATCGTAAACACCGGAAAGCTTGTCCTCCTGGGATTATTACTTCTGGAGATTATAAGGAAATATATATAATATTTTGTACACATCCTGAGAGTCGCCATTAGGCAGTTCGTATTTAGGCAAAATATCACCCGAAGGAAGTAGGGTATTATTAATTTAATTTTGTGTGTTGTACGCATCGTCTATATATTTATGAATTTTGTTTGCATGGGATCGGACTTGTCCTTTCCGTGCATATCCAATTATCTTATCGGACTGGTTTTTCTCCACCATTGGCACCGTCCATCATTTAACCTCCGTGTTTTGGGGTGTACTTCTCTGTTCGTCACATCAAGAGCAATGGTGGTTATTTTATCGAGAGTTCATTAGGAAGCTTAGGTCTGTTGTCTACATAGCGGATTGACCTCCGTGGTAGACAAATTTTGGTTTGAAATAATAGTGATTGGTGATAAGTCTTAAAGTTTCAAAGATATCTGTGAAGAATATATTCACAATAGATATCTTTTTGTTCTTTACATGTGATATATATAGAGAGTTATGAATACAGAATATCTAAAAGATATGTTTCCTAATCTAAACAAACTCTGAATAGAATACAGGGAAGTTTTAACAACAACATAAGACTCGAACTGTGAGTTGAAGACTTGTTCTGGTGGTTGTGTTGCCACTGCCGTGGCACACAATGTGTACACGTCCAATACCCCCTCAAGTTGGAGCGGGAGGATCGTGAGGCCGAACGCCCAACTTGCTGACAAGATGTCTAAAATGATCCACACCAAGCGGTTTAGTAAAGAGATCGGCTAATTGGGCTGCAGAAGGAATGTGAGTTGGTTTGATAAGTCCAGAGATGACTTTTTCGCGAACAAAATAACAATCGATTTCAATATGTTTAGTCCGTTCATGAAATACCGGATTTTCAGAGATGTGAATAGCAGCCTGATTGTCACAATAGACTGGAATTGGCTTCGGAATATTGACACGAAGATCAGTGAATAAATAATGTAACCATTGTAACTCAGAAGTTACCCTAGCTAGAGCTCTATATTCTGCCTCAGCAGAAGAAAGGGAAATAGTGGGTTGTTTCTTGGATTTCCAAGAAAGAGGACTAGTACCCAACATAATGAAATAACCCGTCGTAGAGCGACGAGTGATTGGACAACCTGCCCAATCCGAATCAGTGTAACCAGCAAGAGAAAGTGAGCTAGTAGCATAAAGAAAAATGCCGTGAGCAACCGTACCTTTTAGGTAACGAACAACGCGATAAGCAGCATCCAGGTGACCAGAACAAGGATGTTGCAAGAATTGACTTAAATAATTCACAGAATAAGTAATATCAGGACGAGTTACCTGAAGATATAGAAGACGACCAATTAAGCGACGATAAATACTTGGATCAGAGAGAGGATCACCTGAGTTTGGTAATAATTTTAGGTGTTGCTCCATAGGAGAGGCTGCAGGTTTAGCACCTAAAAGACCAGAATCCTGAATAATGTCTAGAATATATTTACGTTGTCCAAGAAAAATGCCATTTGGAGAACGAGAAACTTCAATACCCAGAAAATATTGCAAATGCCCTAGATTTTTGAATGAAAATTTGGCTTCGAGTTTTTGTATGAGCTGCTGGATAGCCAAATGATTATTTCCTGTAATAATGATATCGTCGACATAAACCAAAAGATAAATAGAGATGGCGTCGGAATGAAAAAGAAAAAGTGAATAATCAGCACGAGACTGGATAAATCCTTCCTCCAGTAAAGCATCAGAAAATTTAGCAAACCATTGACGAGACGCTTGCTTAAGACCGTATAGAGATTTATTTAGTTTATAAACACGAGTATCACCCTTTGTTTGAAAACCAGGGGGAAGTTTCGTATATATTTCCTCATGAAGATCCCCTTGTAAAAAGGCATTATTGACATCGAGTTGATGGAGAGGCCAATTGAAAATGGCAGCAACAGATAATAAAACACGAACAGTAACTAATTTATCAACAGGAGCAAAAGTGTCATGATAGTCGATACCTTCCTGTTGTGTGTATCCTTTGGCAACGAGACGCGCCTTACGACGATCAATATCACCATTCGACTTATATTTAATCTTGAATACCCATTTACAGCCAATAGCAGATTTTCCAGGTGGAAGAGTGGTCATAGTAAAGGTATCATTATTAAGTAAAGCAGTATGCTCTTTGACGATGGAATCACGCCATTATGGATGTTTAATGGCTTCCGTAAAAGAGCGTGGTTCATCATTAGAAATAACCGAAGATAGAAAGGCACGATGTTGCGGAGTAAATTTATCAAAAGAAATGTAATTTGTGAGAGGATACAGAGAATTAGACATACCTTTAGAAACAGAACAAACATAATCTTTCAGGTGAGATGGACGAGTATGTGTTTTAGTTGACCTGCGTAAATTAGTATCGATGGTAGAAGTCACTTCAGGAGAAGAGATGTCCGGAGAAGTAGATTCAAGAGGAGGTCCAGTTGTATGAGAAGTATGATCATCCAGAATGTGCGTGGGAGAAGTCGAGTCAGCAACTTGCAAAGAAGGTAAATTAGGTGAATGAATATCAATGACAGAATTTGAAGGAGAAACAGACATGGAGTCTTCATAGAAAAAATCAGTATCTGTAGAGAGTGGAAGCACAGTGTCAGAAGTGAATTTAGCATCTTTGAAGGGAAACAAATGCTCATGAAAAACAACATCTCTAGATACAAAAGTTGTTTTTTTGGAAATATCCAAAATGATGTAACCCTTGTGGTTATGAGGATATCCTAAAAAAACACCAGGCTTAGCCCGCGGGTCAAATTTAGAATGAATCTTTGTGTTTCTAGCATAACAGAGACAACCAAAAACACGGAGATGACGATAATTAGGGACAGTACCAAGAAGAACTTCATGTGGAGTTTTATGTTTCAAAATAGGAGTTGGCATTTTATTAATAAGATAACATGCCGTGAGTAAACATTCGCCCCAATAAGTAAGTGGTAAATGAGATTGAAAACGAAGAGCACGAGCTACGCTGAGAAGATGACGATGTTTGCGTTCCACAACACCATTTTGTTGAGGGGGGGAAACACAACTTCGTTGGTGATGGATGCCATGGGCTTTGAACCAGGATTGCGTGTCTTGAGATAAAAACTCAGAACCATTATCAGATTGTACTCTTTGCAATATGGAAAGAAATGGAATGGAATTACCAGTTGATATTGTATCTATTTTGTGAGAATATTGGGTGATAACAAAATTAAAAAAATATTTGAGAAATTTAAAAGTTTCACTCTTGATGTGCATGAGATAAACCCACGTACAACGGGAATAGTCATCGACTATTGTTAAAAAATACTTTGCACCAGTGAGTGAAGGTGTCATAAATGGACCCCAGATATCACAATGAAAGTTTAAAACAGCGTTTTGAAGACACTGAATTTTTATTAAAAGACAAACGGCTTTGTTTAGCCAATGGACGGACATCACAAAAGGGAGTAGAACTAGATTTAATGTAATCAAAAGTACGACAAAGAAATTTAAAACGATCAAAACTAGGATGACCTAGTCTGGAGTGCCAAACATCGGCAGTTGTTTTATTACATAAGACTCTATTGAATGACTTGTGCGGATGGGCTTGGAGATGATACAAGCCAGAGATAAAATCAGCCCGACCAATCACTGCTTTCGTTACACGGTCCTGAAAGAAACAAACATGTTCGAAGAAATAAGCAATGCAATTAGTTTGGCGAGTTAATTGACTCACAGAGATGAGATTGAACTTGAAATTAGGAATGTGATGTACAGTCGACAGTTTTAGTGTAGGCGAAAAAACAACCTCGCCAATATGCTTAACCACGGAGAATGATCCATCCGGGAGTTGCATGAGAATGGATGATTGAACAGGTATGTAAGATGTAAAGTAATGCAGTGAGTTGCAGATGTGGTGCGTTGTACCACTGTCCACAAACCATGGGTCAACAATGGAGGTGGATAGAATGTTACCTTCAAAATTGGCACGAGCATCAGGTTGTGCAGAGTCTGGTGCAGGGTTGATCAAGGCCAAAAGGCGAGCATACTGATCAGCAGACAGGGAGGGAAGAGCGTGTGGTGCAGCAGATGTGTCAGTTGACAGAGCTGCAGCAGCAGCAGTCATGTGCAGATTTGCATTAGCCAAAGGCTGCTGTGGAGAACTGTTGGCAGGGGGAAAACCATGGAGCCTGTAGCACTTGTCTCGAACATGGCCTAGTCTGTTACAATAGTCGCAAAAGGGACGCTGACGCTTGTTCTGATTGGATGGCGGACGAGAGATGGACTGGAAATTTCGAGTGGAAGCAAGAGCAGCAGCATCAACAGTTGGCAGAGGATTATGGGTTATATGCTGCTGTTCCTCCTCCTGCTGAACAAGATTGAAGATACGAAGTGCACTTGGGAAGGGATCCATAGTGAGTATCTGACTACGAAGGTTGGAAAACCTGTCGTGTAATCCCTGCAGAAACTCCATGGCACGTTCTCTTTCGAGTCTTTCAAGCATGTGCTTTCCAGCACCACAGATACATGCTTCCGTAGAAGCAACCAGGGAGTCATATTGATCCCAAAGAGTTTTTATTTTGGTATAGTAAAGAGACACAGGCATTGATTCATGTTTGATTGAAGCAATTGAAGATTTTAAACGAAACAGAATAGGGGCATTGGAGACACAAAACCTGATTTGCAGATCTTTCCAGATAGCATGAGAGTTGGCAGCATACAGGCAGCTAGCCCTGATATCTGGTTGACAAGAGTTTAGAAGCCAACTTCCCACGAGATCATCACATCTCTTCCAGCATTGAAACTGCAACGGATCTGTTGGAGGAGGAAGGGAGCCATCAACGAAACCAAGCTTGCCCTTGGCATTCAGAGACTTGGTGATTCCCCTAACTCATGAACCGTAGTTGTCTCCTTGTAAAAGAGGAGAGGATAGCACAGTTACAGGGTTATCACTGGGATGAATGATATAAGGGTCTAGAGTTCTAGGAAGAGCTGAAGAATTGAGCAGAGGTTCAGTGTTTTGGGAAGAGATGTTGTGATGCACTGGAGAGTTGGGAGAAGATGGATTAGAGCCAGACATGATGAAAAAAAATATGAAGGATAAAAGAAGACGGCGGCAAAGATGAAGCGGAAGGGAAGATATGTTTCCTAGGATCTACAAGGATATCATCTTAAAGTTTCAAAGATCTCTGTGAAGAATATATTCAGAATAGATATCTTTTTGTTCTTTACATGTGATATATATAGAGAGTTATGAATACAGAATATCTAAAAGATATGTTTCCTAATCTAAACAAACTCTGACTAGAATACAGGGAAATTTTAACAACAACATAAGACTCGGACTGTGAGTTGAAGACTTGTTCTGGTGGTTGTGTTGCCACTGCCGTGGCACACAATGTGTACACGTCCAATAATAACTTCCAATCAACTATTCCATCGTATGGTTATTTCATTCATTATTAATGGAAGGACGAGCTGAACCCATCCTGACACCGTTTTGGACTTCGTCTTCATGAGATCGGATGGATCCATCGGTCAAGATTTTTCCTCCACGAGATAGAATAACTTCTTTTCCATCAGTGTATTGTTTTCATGAGAGATCAGATGATCTTTTTATCCCTTAGGAGTACTCATTCGTGAGATCGGATGATCCCTTTCACCATTAGGTTCATGCCTCCCTGAGATCGGATGACCTCTTTCTCCGTTGGAGTCTTTCCATTATGGGATAACTCATTTTCATCTAAGAAAACATTGTGCAATTGGTCATCCATGTTGCTTCTCTTGGCACCATTATTACTGCCTTATTGGTAGTACGAGCTGAACCCATCTTGGCACCACTAGGGACTCCGTCTTCACGAGATCGGATGGATCCATCTTTGGCCATCAAGGTCATGCCTTCACGAGATCGGATGATCTCTTCCGCCGTTGGGTTTTTCCTTCATGAGGTTACTCGTTTCGTCATCGGGCTTGTGGTATTCGACAATAACAAATGAGCTCTTTGGCCATCTTTGGTATTTTGCCTTTATGAGATCGGATGATCTCTTTATCCACCAAAATAATGCCTTCACGAGATTGAATAACTCCTTTAATCATCGTGGTGCTACCTTCATGAGATCGGATGATCTCATTTATCGCCTTTGGTATTTTACCTTCACGAGATCGGACGATCTCTTTCGCCATTGGAGCACGAGATTACTCGTTTTGTCATAGGACTTATGCCTTCATGAGATAGCATCGTTAGAGTTTTATCTGTACGAGATTAAATGATCCCTTATGCCATGGGGTCATCGTTTTCACCAGGCTGGACGGCTCTTAGTCACAGGGCTTATACTTTTATGAGATCTGGTGATCACACGTATTGTCTTAGGAATTCACCTTCACGAGATCAGATGATTGCTTTTGCACCAGGATTATGTCTTCATTATATCGGATGATCTCTTTTATGCCATTGGGATTTCACCACTGACAGCACGGGATGAGCTCGTCTTAGCACCATTGGAGCTCTCTGTGACTGGATTTTGACTCTCTTTAAACCATGACAACAGAAGATGGTGATTAAATCCATGCAACTGTTTCTCCGATCATGGCAGCCACATAAATTGTTTGAGCTAGAAACTCGTAGATCTAGAAACTTGACATCGCCTGATGTCTTAGAAATATCTGAAAAGGGGATAAAAATTACCAAGTTGCCCTTTTAGCAATGAAATCTACTAGAGATTCTTCCCAACCATTTCATGGAGGAGATCGCTTAAGTGCCGAAGTGTTTTGAACTTCATTTTCACCGCGATCCTCTACTATCTTGAGCATCTTGAGGAAGATACAGGAGATCTTAAAATAAATAGGAAATTCAAAGAAAATCAATTAAAATGGTGTAGATCTGTTGAGTATGAGGGTCTTCAGAACTCCACTGATCATGTAGATCATGTTGAGCCCGAGATCTACTCCTGAACTTTGACAGAATTCTACATTGTGGTTTGAAATCCACTTCTCTCAAGGAGATTATGAAAACAATATAGATCTGTTATTAGGGAGGTAGATTATATCTTCATACCTCCCTGTTTCTAGCGCCAAAATGTAGTTGCATAAAATCTGATTATTACATCCAACAAGATCTAATGAACATAAATCATTGAAAATCATACATAAAAGATAAAAGTGCATACAAGTAAAGATTAACACAAGGATTTTATAGTGGTTCGGCCATTAAAAGACCTACATCCACTTGGTTTTCACTATTATTGGTGGTGATACACAAAGATCCATGAATGGAGGTCCTCATGGGACTTGAAACTCCATCCATGGAAGAAGAGAAGGATCTAGAGTCTAGCTCGCAGAGAGCATCAAGAACAAGGAAGGAACCCCCTTTTAACCTATATCTCCTTCTCTTATATAGGGGGTATTATATATCGAATTACATTCCTGCCTTTAGGGCTGACTAGATAGGATAAGGATTACAAAAGATAGTATTAATGTGTAGTTGCTTGTAGTATTATATGGTGCTCCCGTCTAGATTTTGCGCCACGTGTCGAGTTGATACTTTACTCTCACACATATAACCAAACCTACATTAAGCGCATAGTAAAAATCTTAAACTACAGTATAGACCTTGGAAATACAGACAAAGGTTCGACTCAAAACTGAATTACCAATATGGGACGAACCTGACATTTTCAGAATAATTACTTCTTTATTTTCAGATTCGGCTCAAAACTGAATTGGTATTATAGGCCGAACTTGACGCTGTGATCGACTAAAACTAGAGAGCAAAGTACGTGATCAAGTAACTGAAAAATGGAATTAAAGTTATTGAGAAGCACCTGAAAGAGACCGAAGTTTCATTTAATGTTTCTAGAGTCTAGCCTAGAGGCTGTAGCAATTGAATCAAGAAGGAATGTAACACAAGAGGATCCCCAAGCGTACTCATGAAACTTTGGAATATCTTTTAAGAATTGGAGATATTGAGCACTAACTTTGTTGCCAGTATGGTCAGGAAATATAATTCGGCCGAGAATGTACAACAAATAAGCAGCAGCTAGCGGTCTGGTTTATTTTGGTCGCGTCCATCACCAACCCATCCTTAACTTTCTGCACAGTTTGTTATCTGTGCCACAACACACTTTTTCCACCTCTATAGCGACACAACAAAACTCCAACTCGGTAGTATCGCGATCCCAACCAAGAACTTCTTCGGCTAACTTATAAAGTTGCCCCCAATCTAAATCAGAATATTCAACATCTACACTTTTACCATGTGCTCTAAGACGTATAATCCTATCAGCGTCATCAGGTGTGATTGTCATTTTGCTGAACGGAAGATGAAATGTGTAAGTTTCGGGACTAAATCTCTTAGTAAAGACAGACGCGGTCACTGAATCACAACTCTTTTGTTCATACTAAATCGTTTTCCATTAACCAGAAAGATGAACTATAGCTTGAACCTCATCGACCTCATTCTTCAAATCCCAAGTTGCAGCCCTTTGGTATCTCAAATTTTTGACCGCACGCCTATGATCCGGAATCTCATAGATCTCTTTGCCCACGACTCATTGTAACCAATAAAAAACTTTCCTTCATCTTGAGGAAGACCAAGTATTGGGGCGTTCCTCTGGTTAGGTATTACGTAATCATCATCGGGAATATGAAGCTTTGTCTTCCGTGGTTCAGCAAGTTTCCTCTATTTTACTTGTTTTTTTGGTTGTGGTTGTGGTGGCTCTTCTTGTTTATCATCTTCAACGACTTGTTTTCCAGCCCTTTGTGGTCTTTGTTGCTCATCTTCTTCATCATCTTCATCTCTAATTGTGTGGTAGGCTTGTAAAAGATATTATATTTAAATGCAAAACATTCCCCGGCAGCGGCGCCAAAAACTTGGTAGGCTTTGAAAAGGTGTAAAAATTATCCCCGGCAGCGGCGCCAAAAACTTGGTAGGCTTGTAAAAGATATTATATTTAAATGCAAAACATTCCCCGGCAACGGCGCCAAAAACTTGGCAGGCCTTGAAAAGGGTATAGAAATTAAGCGTGATAAAAACGGGGGCCTACAGTAATACCGCAAGTGCACGGTCGTCGGTTGTAGCTCGTGCAAGTACGGGTCGATCCACAGAGATCGGGTGTGTTTTGGAAAGTGTTTTAGCTAATTGGGTTCCTAAATTGTTGTTGGGCTATGAAGCCTTTTGGCTTAAATTGGGCTTTGAGTGCTAATGGGTTTGTTCCAATAAAATGAACTGAGCTTGGGCTCAGTTATCTTTGAAGTGTAAATGGGCTTTGGCCTTACAAGGAACTGAACTTGGGCTCAACAGTTCACTTGTGAATTGGGCTCAGTGTCTTTTGTTGTGAACTGGGCTTTGGATTCAGTCAAGGTTCTGGGCCTTTGGGATGAAATGTATTGGGCTTGGCTATTGAACTAGGCCTTTGGGCTTCACTGAATTGAACTTGGGCTCAGTTAAAGCAGCAGTCTTTGGCTTGGCAGCAACAGCTGCAGAGGAAAGCAGCAGCAGGCACCAGCAGCAGCTTGGCAGAGGCAGCACAGAGGGAAGGCAGTGCAGCAGGAACTGCAGAAAGGCAGCAGCAGCAGCTGCAAGGGAAGGAAAGCAGCAGCACTGCACAGCAGTGAGGCAACAACAGGGAGGGCCACAGCAACAGCAGCTGCAGGAGAAAGAAGTGGCAGCAACAGCTGCAGCAGTGCAAAGAAAGAAGACTGCAGCACTGTACACAGCTGCACAAGCAGTGGAAAAGCAAGGTAGGGAAACAACAAGATAACAGCAACAGAAACTGCAGCAGAACAAGCCAAAGGAAAACAACACAGTGCAAAAACAAGGAACAAAGCAAATGAAAACTAAACAGCAACAATCAGTGAACAAAAGCAAAACAAAACAAGATTGAACCAAGGCCTAAGGCCAAGGGCAGGGTTGTGGAGAAGCTGAAATGAAGCAAGGCTAGGCTAAGGCATTCAGGAGGTATACTAAAAGAATGGGAAGAGAACTAGCTTGCTATAAGCACTAGTTTCTCCCAATGCACAATCAACACTGCAACCTAAGCATACAAAAGGAATGGTAAGAAAATCAGCTTGCTATGAGCACTGATTTCTTCCATTGCACAATCAACACATTGCTTCACAGAAATCTAGCCTAGCATTCCATCAATTGTGACAGCAAATTTAAACATGACATTACACAAACATTACATGGCAGTGAGCATAACAGTGAACATTTAACAGTGAATAGAATTATCAGTGAACATCACACTAAACAGGAATTAACAGAACATGAACATTAACTATAAATAACAGGAGCATTAACACAACTAACATGAACATAACTGAAACTAACAATGAACAATTAACAATGAACATAACTGAAATTTAACTGAAACATGGACATGAAAATTAGCAGAACTGAGCATAAAATGAAACTGAGCTTGTAAATTAACATTTTAACAGAACTTGGAAGTTCTGGATGTTGGCTACTCCAAACATACATAACAATTAACACAAACATTAACAATAAACACAAACATAACAATTAACAGGACATGAAAGTCCTGGATGCTGGCTATTCCAAGCATGAGTTCTAACATATACCCATATCATCTATTTATACAAACAATCAAAAACCCCAAAACAGTGAAATTAGGGTTTGGTGAAAATTGAAATTAGGTTTTACCTAATCACTGATAGCACTCAATAGCTTCGACCCAATCTTCCTCTGACTCCCCTCATGCTATCCACGCCTCCAATTGCTTCATCTATCAATCTAATTCACCAAATCCAATCCTAACAGTGAAGAGGATGGTGGAGTTGTTGAAATAGCTTAATAGGTGATAGGGGTGATGATAGTAGTGATGGGTTGCGGTTGTTGTGGAGAGTTGGTGGTTTGGTGGCTGTTGCAGGAGGGGTGGTGATGATGGTGGTGCGGCAGGGAAGGAGGTGGTTCTGCAGAGAGGGGGGTGATGGTGGTAGATGGGTTCGATAGAATGGGAGAAGGGGGTTGTTTGGTTAGGTGGTAGGGCTCGGGTGATAGAGTGTTAGGCGGCTTCATCCAATCTTGATGTTCTGTGACGCTGAGCCGCGAGATGCGAAGATGGTAGGTAGATCGGACGGTGATGCGTAGGTAAGCGATGAGCGACCGTTGGATTATATGATACAACAAAATCAACGATGCCAGATGGAGTTAGGTGTTGTAGTGTTAGGCGGAGATATCAAACTTTGATGCACAGCAAGGGAGCGACCGTTGGATTCAACTACCATCTAATCTGAAGGCTTGGAATTTCAGCGCTGTGGTGCTCGGCAGAGACTTCAGATTTTGATGCTCTATGAAGGAGCGACCGTCGGATGCTTCTGAGAAATGATCTGATGGCTGAGAACGGAGGCGCTTTTGTGTGTAGAAAATGAGGTTGTGCGCACCATTCTTCGCGGCTTCCTTGCGTAATTTCTTCCGGCTTTTCACTACTTTTCTGCTCTTTTCGCTCCGCGACTCATCCGAACTTTATTTATTACCTAAAAATGCAAAATTAATTAATAAAAATATTTATTCTTGAAAACAATGAAAATACAGAATATGGGATAAAATGTAGAATTAATGCCCAAAAGATGAGTTAAAATGCCAACAAAAAGGGATAAATATATACAATATTTGGCACTCATCATTGTGTTGTAATCCTCCTCCGCTTCCGGTCTCTTTGGTTGCGGTATATTTGCCTTGTTAGCTATACTTCCCTGAACTTCTCCTTCTGGATGTATCTCTATCTCTCCATCCTATGTATCGGAGGTTGTAGTTCCCCTTTTACGTGCACCCAAATTTTTGTTGCCTACTCGAGGTTGGGGAGTTTTAACATTAGAAGGGGTTACTTCCATAGACCTCTTCTTCTTGTCCTTTTGAGTTACAACTCTACCACCATCACCTTTGGTTTGTTTCCTAACACAAAGAAGAAAGTGTAATCAACACATACTCCATACTAGGTTCGTCCAATAAAACAAAGTTCGGATAATGTATATACTAAGTTCGGCTTTAAATAACATAGATCGGGCTAAAAAAAAAAAAAAAAAAAAAAAAAAAAA
>NW_020619159.1:142406-168074 GCF_003573695.1 Papaver somniferum | reverse complement strand
AAAAAAAAACAGAGAGATGTTGGCTTAAAACCAATAGAAGTAAAATCGGTCGAACTTCATTTAACAACAAAACTGTGCCTGAGTAATATGTTCGGCCTAAAACAAACAGAAGTCGAATGAGACGAACTTCACTGTACACCAGGTTCGGCTCAAACCTAGAATACTAATTTGGGCCGAACTTCGTTGAACTACAAAATTTCATTGAACTACAAGTAATAAGTTCGGCCGAAAATAAAACGAACATCACTATAGTTTGAGTTCGGCTCAAAATGGAAACCTAATTTTGGCCGGAACTGTTCTTCCACAGAGCAAAAAATAAAGAACAAACCTAGATTTGTCTCTTTTTGTCGCACAATTTTGGGCCGAACCCACTTCTGAAAACCCTAAATTCATCTAAGAAATCCCATTCTGTCGATCAAACAGAGTAAGAACAACCAAAATCAAGATGGGTTTGTATGAAATACCTTCTAATATACATTAACGGGGTATTCGAATCTCGATTTTGTGAATCAACTCCCCTCAAATTGATTTGTTCTTCACTTGCCCTAGAACTTGCTTGATTGTATTGCAGTCCAACATGCGTGTCTGGAAGTAGATCTCTGGCGCAGTGTTTCATTCTACTCATCTTTCTAGTTTTGATTTTAATCAACGATCAAAGATTTTTCATCGAACGATTAATCGGTCTATGGAGGGGGTTCGGCTGCAAAAATAAAGAAGAAGAAAGAATGAAGAAGAAGAAGAAGAAGAAGAAGAAGAAGAAAAAATGAAAAATAAGAAATGTTGACTGATTTAGTTTTAGTTTAGGTTTTAATTTAGTCAAAGGGTATTTAAGTAATCTGAATAATTTTAGTTTAAGTATTTAATTAAATTGAAGGTTATTTATGTAATTTAATATAATTAATTGATGACCTAGTAATTTTGGTATGGATAAACACCCTTTATAAAGATACGCTAGATGGCACCATAATCTGTAGCGCGTTTGGATACAAGTCTGTTTCTGACTTCTGCTTTTCCAGAAGTCGAAGTTAGAAGCAGATGTCAGAAATAAAACTATTTTGCTTCACAAAAAATTAACTTTTCGACTTTTAGAAGTTGTTTTAAAATCTAACAGCCAAACTAACTTCTGACTTTTCAATTTCTAGAAGTCAAAACACTATTTCTGATGTGCTATCCAAAAAGCCTATTAGTATGCCTTCAAAAAATTCAGTATGCCTCAAAACAAGTTTCTTTCTTTATTAGTATTTCCAAGTACTTATGTTTGTACTTTATATTGGTTTTGCTCAGTTTTTTTTACTTTTTTGGTAATCGGCTGATCTTTTTTCAATAAATTGTGCCCTTTTTGAGTAAAAAAATAGGTCAGCTAGGAGATCTCGACTCCCGTGGATCAAATAATCAAACCATTTTTATAGTAATGGTATTTTCATACTCAAATTATGTCTTTTGTATTAGACTACTCAAACTAGTATATATAGTCATGATATATAAACCGTACGTACATAGATATCACAGAATCAAGAGTTAGGTTGGTTGTTATGCTGTCGAAGCAGCATCAAATTTAGATGGATCAGAATCAACACTACACGATCGAGGTGCTATTGATCTTAACTTTGACAAATGACAATGATGGTTCAGGATTTGTTTTTGATTATACGAAAGGAAAGCTTACGCATAAATTTGTTTTTGATTGCACAAACTGTTGGAGAAAATGAGTTATTTAATAAATGATTTTTTGGTCTTGGTGTGGTTTGATCTCATGACCTAAGAGTTTAAGGATACTCACTCATTTTTGAGTGAATGAAATGGAACCTTTAGTCCCACATTGTGGAAAACTAAAGAGGTGCTCCACTATATTACCATGTTCTCATGGATATGTTGTAAAACAATGTGGTTGGGGCTAAAAATACATGTTTCGACCCATGCCCATGTGCGTGTACCAAGCACCAAGTCCGTGTCTACTTGAAATTATTTTTTGAATGTTTTTAACTTGATACATGTTTCGACCCATGCCCATGCGCGTGTACCAAGCACCAAGTCCGTGTCTACTTGAAATTATTTTTTGAAAGTTTTTAACTTGATGAATAATTTATTTAAGATTTTTATTTATGGAAAAATTCATTTTTTGTGTTTAATTGTTTTACAAGAAACAAAACTCGTTTTATAAGAAAAAACCTAAACCTAACTTGATTTTCAAGTTAATTTTCCTATAAATACAACTCGAAAATCTCTTTTCAAAATACATGTTTCGACCCATGCCCATGCGCGTGTACCAAGCACCAACTCCGTGTCTACTTGAAATTATTTTTTGCAAGTTTTTAACTTGATAAATAATGTATTTAAGAGTTTATTTATGTAAAAATTCCTTTTTTGTGTTTAATTGTTTTACAAGAAACAAAACTCGTTTTATGAGAAAAAACCTAAACCTAACTTGATTTGCAAGTTAATTTTCCTATAAATACAACTCGAAAATCTCTTTTCAAAATACATGTTTCGACCCATGCCCATGCGTGTGTACCAAGCACCAAGTCCGTGTCTACTTGAAATTATTTTTTGCAAGTTTTTAACTTGATAAATAATTTATTTGAGAGTTTTATTTATAGAAAAATTCCTTTTTTGTGTTTAATTGTTTTACAAGAAACAAAACTCGTTTTATAAGAAAAAACTTAAACCTAACTTGATTTTCAAGTTAATTTTCCTATAAATACAACTCGAAAATATCTTTTCAAAATACATGTTTCGACCCATGCCCATGCGCGTGTACCAAGCACCAAGTCCGTGTCTACTTGAAATTATTTTTTGCAAGTTTTTAACTTGATAAATAATTTATTTAAGAGTTTTATTTATGGAAAATTCCTTTTTTGTGTTTAATTGTTTTACAAGAAACAAAACTCGTTTTATAAGAAAAAACCTAAACCTAACTTGATTTGCAAGTTAATTTTCCTATAAATACAACTCGAAAATCTCTTTTCAAAACACACAAGCAGCGACCATCTCTAGGTCTTTTCTTCATCTTCTTGCTTTTATTTTCGTGCAGCGTTTTACTTCCATCCCGACCCATGTTTCGACCCATGCCCATGCGCGTGTACCAAGCACCAAGTCCGTGTCTACTTGAAATTATTTTTTGCAAGTTTTTAACTTGATAAATAATTTATTTAAGAGTTTTATTTATGGAAAAATTCCTTTTTTGTGTTTAATTGTTTTACAAGAAACAAAACTAGTTTTATAAGAAAAACCTAAACCTAACTTGATTTGCAAGTTAATTTTCCTATAAATACAACTCGAAAATCTCTTTTCAAAACACACAAGCAGCGACCATCTCTAGGTCTTTTCTTCATCTTCTTGCTTTTATTTTCGTGCGGCGTTTTACTTCCATCCTGACCCATGTTTCGACCCATGCCCATGCGCGTGTACCAAGCACCAAGTCCGTGTCTACTTGAAATTATTTTTTGCAAGTTTTTAACTTGATAAATAATTTATTTAAGAGTTTTATTTATGGAAAAATTCCTTTTTTGTGTTTAATTGTTTTACAAGAAACAAAACTCGTTTTATAAGAAAAATCCTAAACCTAACTTGATTTGCAAGTTAATTTTCCTATAAATACAACTCGAAAATCTCTTTTCAAAAATACATGTTTCGACCCATGCCCATGCGCGTGTACCAAGCACCAAGTCCATGTCTACTTGAAATTATTTTTTGCAAGTTTTTAACTTGATAAATAAGTTATTTAAGAGTTTTATTTATGGAAAAATTCCTCTTTTGTGTTTAATTGTTTTATAAGAAACA
This sequence comes from Papaver somniferum, assembly GCF_003573695.1. NCBI lineage: Eukaryota > Viridiplantae > Streptophyta > Magnoliopsida > Ranunculales > Papaveraceae > Papaver > Papaver somniferum. The sequence continues at coordinate 164,294 of NW_020619159.1, read as the reverse complement.
AAACTCGTTTTATAAGAAAAAACCTAAACCTAACTTGATTTGCAAGTTAATTTTCCTATAAATACAACTCGAAAATCTCTTTTAAAAAATATATGTTTCGACCCAAGCACATGCGCGTGTACCAAGCACCAAGTCCGTGTCTACTTGAAATTATTTTTTGCAAGTTTTTAACTTGATAAATAATTTATTTAAGAGTTTTATTTATGGAAAAATTCCTTTTTTGTGTTTAATTGTTTTACAAGAAACAAAACTCGTTTTATAAGAAAAATCTAAACCTAACTTGATTTGCAAGTTAATTTTCCTATAAATACAACTCGAAAATCTCTTTTCAAAAATACATGTTTCGACCCATGCCCATGCGCGTGTACCAAGCACCAAGTCCATGTCTACTTGAAATTATTTTTTGCAAGTTTTTAACTTGATAAATAATTTATTTAAGAGTTTTATTTATGGAAAAATTCCTTTTTTGTGTTTAATTGTTTTACAAGAAACAAAACTCGTTTTATGAGAAAAAACCTAAACCTAACTTGATTTTCAAGTTAATTTTCCTATAAATACAACTCGAAAATATCTTTTCAAAATACATGTTTCGACCCATGCCCATGCGCGTGTACCAAGCACCAAGTCCGTGTCTACTTGAAATTATTTTTCGCAAGTTTTTAACTTGATAAATAATTTATTTAAGAGTTTTATTTATGGAAAATTCCTTTTTTGTGTTTAATTGTTACAAGAAACAAAACTCATTAGATAAGAAAAAACCTAAACCTAACTTGATTTGCAAGTTAATTTTCCTATAAATACAACTCGAAAATCTCTTTTATAAATACATGTTTCGACCCATGCCCATGCGCGTGAACCAAGCACCAAGTCCATGTCTACTTGAAATTATTTTTTGCAAGTTTTTAACTTGATAAATAATTTATTTAAGAGTTTTATTTATGGAAAAATTATTTTTTTGTGTTTAATTGTTTTACAAGAAACAAAACTCATTTTATAAGAAAAAACCTAAACCTAACTTGATTTTCAAGTTAATTTTCCTATAAATACAACTCGGAAATATCTTTTCAAAATACATGTTTCGACCCATGCCCATGCGCGTGTACAAAGCACCAAGTCCGTGTCTACTTGAAATTATTTTTTGCAAGTTTTTAACTAGATAAATAATTTATTTAAGAGTTTTATTTATGCAAAATTCCTTTTTTGTGTTTAATTGTTTTACAAGAAACAAAACTCATTAGATAAGAAAAAACCTAAACCTAACTTGATTTGCAAGTTAATTTTCCTATAAATACAACTCGAAAATATCTTTTCAAAATACATGTTTCGACCCATGCCCATGCGCGTGTACCAAGCACCAAGTCCGTGTCTACTTGAAATTATTTTTTGCAAGTTTTTAACTTGATAAATAATTTATTTAAGAGTTTTATTTATGGAAAAATTCCTTTTTTGTGTTTAATTGTTTTACAAGAAACAAAACTCATTTTGTAAGAAAAAACCTAAACCTAACTTGATTTTCAAGTTAATTTTCCTATAAATACAACTCGAAAATCTCTTTTCAAAATACATGTTTCGACCCATGCCCATGCGCGTGTACCAAGCACCAACTCCGTGTCTACTTGAAATTATTTTTTGCAAGTTTTTAACTTGATAAATAATGTATTTAAGAGTTTTATTTATGTAAAAATTCCTTTTTTGTGTTTAATTGTTTTACAAGAAACAAAACTCGTTTTATAAGAAAAAACCTAAACCTAACTTGATTTGCAAGTTAATTTTCCTATAAATACAACTCGAAAATATCTTTTCAAAATACATGTTTCCACCCATGCCCATGCGCGTGTACCAAGCACCAAGTCCATGTCTACTTGAAATTATTTTTTGCAAGTTTTTAACTTGATAAATAATTTATTTAAGAGTTTTATTTATGGAAAAATTCCTTTTTTGTGTTTAATTGTTTTACAAGAAACAAAACTCGTTTTATGAGAAAAAACCTAAACCTAACTTGATTTTCAAGTTAATTTTCCTATAAATACAACTCGAAAATATCTTTTCAAAATACATGTTTCGACCCATGCCCATGCGCGTGTACCAAGCACCAAGTCCGTGTCTACTTGAAATTATTTTTCGCAAGTTTTTAACTTGATAAATAATTTATTTAAGAGTTTTATTTATGGAAAATTCCTTTTTTGTGTTTAATTGTTACAAGAAACAAAACTCATTAGATAAGAAAAAACCTAAACCTAACTTGATTTGCAAGTTAATTTTCCTATAAATACAACTCGAAAATCTCTTTTATAAATACATGTTTCGACCCATGCCCATGCGCGTGTACCAAGCACCAAGTCCATGTCTACTTGAAATTATTTTTTGCAAGTTTTTAACTTGATAAATAATTTATTTAAGAGTTTTATTTATGGAAAAATTATTTTTTTGTGTTTAATTGTTTTACAAGAAACAAAACTCATTTTATAAGAAAAAACCTAAACCTAACTTGATTTTCAAGTTAATTTTCCTATAAATACAACTCGAAAATATCTTTTCAAAATACATGTTTCCACCCATGCACATGCGCGTGTACCAAGCACCAAGTCCATGTCTACTTGAAATTATTTTTTGCAAGTTTTTAACTTGATAAATAATTTATTTAAGAGTTTTATTTATGGAAAAATTCCTTTTTTGTGTTTAATTGTTTTACAAGAAACAAAACTCGTTTTATGAGAAAAAACCTAAACCTAACTTGATTTTCAAGTTAATTTTCCTATAAATACAACTCGAAAATATCTTTTCAAAATACATGTTTCGACCCATGCCCATGCGCGTGTACCAAGCACCAAGTCCGTGTCTACTTGAAATTATTTTTTGCAAGTTTTTAACTTGATAAATAATTTATTTAAGAGTTTTATTTATGGAAAATTTCTTTTTTTGTGTGTAATTGTTTTACAAGAAACAAAACTCGTTTTGTAAGAAAAAACCTAAACCTAACTTGATTTTCAAGTTAATTTTCCTATAAATACAACTCGAAAATCTCTTTTCAAAATACATGTTTCGACCCATGCCCATGCGCGTGTACCAAGCACCAAGTCCGTGTCTACTTGAAATTATTTTTTGCAAGTTTTTAACTTGATAAATAATGTATTTAAGAGTTTTATTTATGTAAAAATTCCTTTTTTGTGTTTAATTGTTTTACAAGAAACAAAACTCGTTTTATAAGAAAAAACCTAAACCTAACTTGATTTGCAAGTTAATTTTCCTATAAATACAACTCAAAAATATCTTTTCAAAATACATGTTTCGACCCATGCCCATGCGCGTGTACCAAGCACCAAGTCCGTGTCTACTTGAAATTATTTTTTGCAAGTTTTTAACTTGATAAATAATTTATTTAAGAGTTTTATTTATGGAAAAATTCATTTTTTGTGTTTAATTGTTTTACAAGAAACAAAACTCGTTTTATAAGAAAAACCTAAACCTAACTTGATTTTCAAGTTAATTTTCCTATAAATACAACTCGAAAATCTCTTTTCAAAATACATGTTTCGACCCATGCCCATGCGCGTGTACAAAGCACCAAGTCCGTGTCTACTTGAAATTATTTTTTGCAAGTTTTTGACTTGATAAAAAATTTATTTAAGAGTTTTATTTATGAAAAAAATCCTTTTTTTGTGTTTAATTGTTTTACAAGAAACAAAACTCGTTTTATAAGAAAAAACCTAAACCTAACTTGATTTGCAAGTTAATTTTCTATAAATACAACTCGAAAATATCTTTTCAAAATACATGTTTCGACCCATGCCCATGCGCGTGTACCAAGCACCAAATCCGTGTCTACTTGAAATTATTTTTTGCAAGTTTTTAACTTGATAAATAATTTATTTAAGAGTTTTATTTATGGAAAAATTCCTTTTTTGTGTTTAATTGTTTTACAAGAAACAAAACTCGTTTTGTAAGAAAAAACCTAAACCTAACTTGATTTTCAAGTTAATTTTCCTATAAATACAACTCGAAAATCTCTTTTCAAAATACATGTTTCGACCCATGCCCATGCGCGTGTACCAAGCACCAACTCCGTGTCTACTTGAAATTATTTTTTGCAAGTTTTTAACTTGATAAATAATGTATTTAAGAGTTTTATTTATGTAAAAATTCCTTTTTTGTGTTTAATTGTTTTACAAGAAACAAAACTCGTTTTATAAGAAAAAACCTAAACCTAACTTGATTTGCAAGTTAATTTTCCTATAAATACAACTCGAAAATATCTTTTCAAAATACATGTTTCGACCCATGCCCATGCGCGTGTACCAAGCACCAAATCCGTGTCTACTTGAAATTATTTTTTGCAAGTTTTTAACTTGATAAATAATTTATTTAAGAGTTTTATTTATGTAAAAATTCCTTTTTTGTGTTTAATTGTTTTACAAGAAACAAAACTCGTTTTGTAAGAAAAAACCTAAACCTAACTTGATTTTCAAGTTAATTTTCCTATAAATACAACTCGAAAATCTCTTTTCAAAATACATGTTTCGACCCATGCCCATGCGCGTGTACCAAGCACCAAGTTCGTGTCTACTTGAAATTATTTTTTGCCAGTTTTTAACTTGATAAATAATTTATTTAAGAGTCTTATTTATGGAAAAATTCCTTTTTTGTGTTTAATTGTTTTACAAGAAACAAAACTCGTTTTATAAGAAAAAACCTAAACCTAACTTGATTTGCAAGTTAATTTTCCTATAAATACAACTCGAAAATATCTTTTCAAAATACATGTTTCCACCAATGCCCATGCGCGTGTACCAAGCACCATTTCCATGTCTACTTGAAATTATTTTTTGCAAGTTTTTAACTTGATAAATAATTTATTTAAGAGTCTTATTTATGGAAAAATTCCTTTTTTGTGTTTAATTGTTTTACAATAAACAAAACTCGTTTTATAAGAAAAAACCTAAACCTAACTTGATTTGCAAGTTAATTTTCCTATAAATATAACTCGAAAATCTCTTTTCAAAATATATGTTTCGACTCATGCCCATGCGCGTGTACCAAGCACCAAATCCGTGTCCACTTGAAATTATTTTTTGCAAGTTTTTAACTTGATAAATAATTTATTTAAGAGTTTTATTTATGTAAAAATTCCTTTTTTGTGTTTAATTGGTTTTTAAAAGAAACAAAACTCGTTTTATAAGAAAAAACCTAAACCTAACTTGATTTGCAAGTTAATTTTCCTATAAATAAAACTCGAAAATATCTTTTCAAAATACATGTTTCGACCCATGCCCATGCGCGTGTACCAAGCACCAAGTCCGTGTCTACTTGAAATTTTTTTTTGCAAGTTTTTAACTTGATAAATAATTTATTAAAGAGTTTTATTTATGTAAAAATTCCTTTTTTGTGTTTAATTGTTTTACAAGAAACAAAACTCGTTTTGTAAGAAAAAACTTAAACCTAACTTGATTTTCAAGTTAATTTTCCTATAAATACAACTCGAAAATCTCTTTTCAAAATACATGTTTCGACCCATGCCCATGCGCGTGTACCAAGCACCAACTCCGTGTCTACTTGTAATTATTTTTTGCAAGTTTTTAACTTGATAAATAATGTATTTAAGAGTTTTATTTATGTAAAAATTCCTTTTTTGTGTTTAATTGTTTTACAAGAAACAAAACTCGTTTTATAAGAAAAAACCTAAACCTAACTTGATTTGCAAGTTAATTTTCCTATAAATACAACTCGAAAATATCTTTTCAAAATACATGTTTCGACCCATGCCCATGCGCGTGTACCAAGCACCAAGTTCGTGTCTACTTGAAATTATTTTTTGCAAGTTTTTAACTTGATAAATAATTTATTTAAGAGTTTTATTTATGGAAAAATTCCTTTTTTGTGTTTAATTGTTTTACAAGAAACAAAACTCGTTTTATGAGAAAAAACCTAAACCTAACTTGATTTGCAAGTTAATTTTCCTATAAATACAACTCGAAAATATCTTTTCAAAAAACCTGTTTCGACCCATGCCCATGCGCGTGTACCAAGCACCAAGTCCGTGTCTACTTGAAATTATTTTTTGCAAGTTTTTAACTTGATAAATAATTTATTTAAGAGTTTTATTTATATTAAAATTCCTTTTTTGTGTTTAATTGTTTTACAAGAAACAAAACTCGTTTTACAAGAAAAAACCTAAACCTAACTTGATTTGCAAGTTAATTTTCCTATAAGTACAACTCGAAAATCTCTTTTCAAAATACATGTTTCGACCCATGCCCATGCGCGTGTACCAAGCACCAAGTCCGTGTCTACTTGAAATTATTTTTTGCAAGTTTTTAACTTGATAAATAATTTATTTAAGAGTTTTATTTATGGAAAAATTCCTTTTTTGTGTTTAATTGTTTTACAAGAAACAAAACTCGTTTTGTAAGAAGAAACCTAAACCTAACTTGATTTTCAAGTTAATTTTCCTATAAATACAACTCGAAAATCTCTTTTCAAAATACATGTTTCGACCCATGCCCATGCGCGTGTACCAAGCACCAACTCCGTGTCTACTTGAAATTATTTTTTGCAAGTTTTTAACTTGATAAATAATTTATTTAAGAGTTTTATTGATGCAAAAATTTCTTTTTTGTGTTTAATTGTTTTACAAGAAACAAAACTCGTTTTATAAGAAAAAACCTAAACCTAACTTGATTTGCAAGTTAATTTTCCTATAAATACAATTCGAAAATCTCTTTTCAAAATACATGTTTCGACCCATGCCCATGCGCGTGTACCAAGCACCAAGTCCGTGTCTACTTGAAATTATTTTTTGCAAGTTTTTAACTTGATAAATAATTTATTTAAGAGTTTTATTTATGGAAAAATTCCTTTTTTGTGTTTAATTGTTTTACAAGAAACAAAACTCGTTTTGTAAGAAAAAACCTAAACCTAACTTGATTTCAAGTTAATTTTCCTATAAATACAACTCGAAAATCTCTTTTCAAAATACATGTTTCGACCCATGCCCATGCGCGTGTACCAAGCACCAAGTCCGTGTCTACTTGAAATTATTTTTTGCAAGTTTTTAAATTGATAAATAATTTATTTAAGAGTTTTATTTAAGAAAAAATTCCTTTTTTGTGTTTAATTGTTTTACAAGAAACAAAACTCGTTTTGTAAGAAAAAACCTAAACCTAACTTGATTTGCAAGTTAATTTTCCTATAAATACAACTTGAAAATATCTTTTCAAAATACATGTTTCGACCCATGCCCATGCGCGTGTACCAAACACCAAGTCCGTGTCTACTTGAAATTATTTTTTGCAAGTTTTTAACTTGATAAATAATTTATTTAAGAGTTTTATTTATGGAAAAATTCCTTTTTTGTGTTTAATTGTTTTACAAGAAACAAAACTCGTTTTATAAGAAAAAACCTAAACCTAACTTGATTTGGAAGTTAATTTTCCTATAAATACAACTCGAAAATATATGTTTCGACCCATGCCATGCGCGTGTACCAAACACCAAGTCCGTGTTTACTTGAAATTATTTTTTGCAAGTTTTTAACTTGATAAATAATTTTTTAAAGAGTTTTATTTATGTAAAAATTCTTTTTTTGTGTTTAATTGTTTTACAAGAAACAAAACTCGTTTTATAAGAAAAAACTTAAACCTAACTTGATTTTCAAGTTAATTTTCCTATAAACACAACTCGAAAATCTCTTTTCAAAATACATGTTTCGACCCATGCCCATGCGCGTGTACCAAGCACCAAGTCCGTGTCTACTTGAAATTATTTTTTGCAAGTTTTTAACTTGATAAATAATTTATTTAAGAGTTTTATTAATGGAAAAATTCCTTTTTTGTGTTTAATTGTTTTACAAGAAACAAAACTCGTTTTGTAATAAAAAACCTAAACCTAACTTGATTTTCAAGTTAATTTTCCAATAAATACAACTCGAAAATCTCTTTTCAAAATATATGTTTCGACCCATGCCATGCGCGTGTACCAAGCACCAAGTCCGTGTCTACTTGAAATTATTTTTTGCAAGTTTTTAACTTGATAAATAATTTATTTAAGAGTTTTATTTATGGAAAAATTCCTTTTTTGTGTTTAATTGTTTTACAAGAAACAAAACTCGTTTTGTAAGAAAAAACTTAAACCTAACTTGATTTTCAAGTTAATTTTCCTATAAATACAACTCGAAAATCTCTTTTCAAAATACATGTTTCGACCCATGCCCATGCGCGTGTACCAAGCACCAACTCCGTGTCTACTTGAAATTATTTTTTGCAAGTTTTTAACTTGATAAATAATGTATTTAAGAGTTTTATTTATGTAAAAATTCCTTTTTTGTGTTTAATTGTTTTACAAGAAACAAAACTCGTTTTATAAGAAAAAACATAAACCTAACTTGATTTGCAAGTTAATTTTCCTATAAATACAACTCGAAAATATCTTTTCAAAATACATGTTTCGACCCATGCCCATGCGCGTGTACCAAGCACCAAGTCCGTGTCTACTTGAAAAATTTTTTTGCAAGTTTTTAACTTGATAAATAATTTATTTAAGAGTTTTATTTATGGAAAAATTCCTTTTTTGTGTTTAATTGTTTTACAAGAAACAAAACTCGTTTTTAAGAAAAGACTTAAACCTAACTTGATTTTCAAGTTAGTTTTCCTATAAATACAACTCGAAAATTTCTTTTCAAAATACATGTTTCGACCCAAGCTCATGCGCGTGTACCAAGCACCAACTTCGTGTCTACTTCAAATTATTTTTTGCAAGTTTTTAACTTGATAAATAATGTATTTAAGAGTTTTATTTATGTAAAAATTCTATTTTTGTGTTTAATTGTTTTACAAGAAACAAAACCTAAACCTAACTTGATTTGCAAGTTAATTTTCCTATAAATACAACTCGAAAATATCTTTTCAAAATACATGTTTCGACCCATGCCCATGCGCGTGTACCAAGCACCAAGTCCGTGTCTACTTGAAATTATTGTTTGCAAGTTTTTAACTTGATAAATAATTTATTTAAGAGTTTTATTTATGTAAAAATTCCTTTTTTGTGTTTAATTGTTTTACAAGAAACAAAACTCGTTTTATGAGAAAAAACCTAAACCTAACTTGATTTGCAAGTTAATTTTCCTATAAGTACAACTCGAAAATCTCTTTTCAAAATACATGTTTCGACCCATGCCCATGCGCGTGTACCAAGCACCAAGTCCGTGTCTACTTGAAATTATTTTTTGCAAGTTTTTAACTTGATAAATAATTTATTTAAGAGTTTTATTTATGGAAAAATTCCTTTTTTGTGTTTAATTGTTTTACAAGAAACAAAACTCGTTTTGTAAGAAGAAACCTAAACCTAACTTGATTTTCAAGTTAATTTTCCTATAAATACAACTCGAAAATCTCTTTTCAAAATACATGTTTCGACCCATGCCCATGCGCGTGTACCAAGCACCAACTCCGTGTCTACTTGAAATTATTTTTTGCAAGTTTTTAACTTGATAAATAATTTATTTAAGAGTTTTATTGATGCAAAAATTTCTTTTTTGTGTTTAATTGTTTTACAAGAAACAAAACTCGTTTTATAAGAAAAAACCTAAACCTAACTTGATTTGCAAGTTAATTTTCCTATAAATACAATTCGAAAATCTCTTTTCAAAATACATGTTTCGACCCATGCCCATGCGCGTGTACCAAGCACCAAGTCCGTGTCTACTTGAAATTATTTTTTGCAAGTTTTTAACTTGATAAATAATTTATTTAAGAGTTTTATTTATGGAAAAATTCCTTTTTTGTGTTTAATTGTTTTACAAGAAACAAAACTCGTTTTGTAAGAAAAAACTTAAACCTAACTTGATTTTCAAGTTAATTTTCCTATAAATACAACTCGAAAATCTCTTTTCAAAATACATGTTTCGACCCATGCCCATGCGCGTGTACCAAGCACCAACTCCGTGTCTACTTGAAATTATTTTTTGCAAGTTTTTAACTTGATAAATAATGTATTTAAGAGTTTTATTTATGTAAAAATTCCTTTTTTGTGTTTAATTGTTTTACAAGAAACAAAACTCGTTTTATAAGAAAAAACATAAACCTAACTTGATTTGCAAGTTAATTTTCATATAAATACAACTCGAAAATCTCTTTTCAAAATACATGTTTCGACCCATGCCCATGCGCGTGTACCAAGCACCAAGTCCGTGTCTACTTGAAATTATTTTTTGCAAGTTTTTAACTTGATAAATAATTTATTTAAGAGTTTTATTTATGGAAAAATTCTTTTTTTGTGTGTAATTGTTTATACAAGAAACAAAACTCGTTTTGTAAGAAAAAACCTAAACTTAACTTGATTTTCAAGTTAATTTTCCTATAAATACAACTCGAAAATCTCTTTTCAAAATACATTTTTCGACCCATGCCCATGCGCGTGTACCAAGCACCAACTCCGTGTCTCTTTGAAATTATATTTTGCAAGTTTTTAACTTGATAAATAATGTATTTAAGAGTTTTATATATGTAAAAATTCCTTTTTTGTGTTTAATTGTTTTACAAGAAACAAAACTCGTTTTATAAGAAAAAACATAAACCTAACTTGATTTGCAAGTTAATTTTCCTATAAATACAACTCGAAAATATCTTTTCAAAATACATGTTTCGACCCATGCCCATGCGCGTGTACCAAGCACCAAGTCCGTGCCTACTTGAATTTTTTTTTTGCAAGTTTTTAACTTGATAAATAATTTATTTAAGAGTTTTATTTATGGAAAAATTCCTTTTTTGTGTTTAATTGTTTTACAAGAAACAAAACTCGTTTTTAAGAAAAAACTTAAACCTAACTTGATTTTCAAGTTAGTTTTCCTATAAACACAACTCGAAAATCTCTTTTCAAAATACATGTTTCGACCCAAGCTCATGCGCGTGTACCAAGCACCAACTTCGTGTCTACTTCAAATTATTTTTTGCAAGTTTTTAACTTGATAAATAATGTATTTAAGAGTTTTATTTATGTAAAAATTCCATTTTTGTGTTTAATTGTTTTACAAGAAACAAAACCTAAACCTAACTTGATTTGCAAGTTAATTTTCCTATAAATACAACTCGAAAATATCTTTTCAAAATACATGTTTCGACCCATGCCCATGCGCGTGTACCAAGCACCAAGTCCGTGTCTACTTGAAATTATTTTTTGCAAGTTTTTAACTTGATAAATAATTTTTTTAAGAGTTTTATTTATGGAAAAATTCCTTTTTTGTGTTTAATTGTTTTACAAGAAACAAAACTCGTTTTATGAGAAAAAACCTAAACCTAACTTGATTTGCAAGTTAATTTTCCTATAAGTACAACTCGAAAATCTCTTTTCAAAATACATGTTTCGACCCATGCCCATGCGCGTGTACCAAGCACCAAGTCCGTGTCTACTTGAAATTATTTTTTGCAAGTTTTTAACTTGATAAATAATTTATTTAAGAGTTTTATTTATGGAAAAATTCCTTTTTTGTGTTTAATTGTTTTACAAGAAACAAAACTCGTTTTGTAAGAAGAAACCTAAACCTAACTTGATTTTCAAGTTAATTTTCCTATAAATACAACTCGAAAATCTCTTTTCAAAATACATGTTTCGACCCATGCCCATGCGCGTGTACCAAGCACCAACTCCGTGTCTACTTGAAATTATTTTTTGCAAGTTTTTAACTTGATAAATAATTTATTTAAGAGTTTTATTGATGCAAAAATTTCTTTTTTGTGTTTAATTGTTTTACAAGAAACAAAACTCGTTTTATAAGAAAAAACCTAAACCTAACTTGATTTGCAAGTTAATTTTCCTATAAATACAATTCGAAAATCTCTTTTCAAAATACATGTTTCGACCCATGCCCATGCGCGTGTACCAAGCACCAAGTCCGTGTCTACTTGAAATTATTTTTTGCAAGTTTTTAACTTGATAAATAATTTATTTAAGAGTTTTATTTATGTAAAAATTCCTTTTTTGTGTTTAATTGTTTTACAAGAAACAAAACTCGTTTTGTAAGAAAAAACTTAAACCTAACTTGATTTTCAAGTTAATTTTCCTATAAATACAACTCGAAAATCTCTTTTCAAAATACATGTTTCGACCCATGCCCATGCGCGTGTACCAAGCACCAACTCCGTGTCTACTTGAAATTATTTTTTGCAAGTTTTTAACTTGATAAATAATGTATTTAAGAGTTTTATTTATGTAAAAATTCCTTTTTTGTGTTTAATTGTTTTACAAGAAACAAAACTCGTTTTATAAGAAAAAACCTAAACCTAACTTGATTTGCAAGTTAATTTTCCTATAAATACAACTCAAAAATATCTTTTCAAAATACATGTTTCGACCCATGCCCATGCGCGTGTACCAAGCACCAACTCCGTGTCTCCTTGAAATTATTTTTTGCAAGTTTTTAACTTGATAAATAATGTATTTAAGAGTTTTATTTATGTAAAAATTTCTTTTTTGTGTTTAATTGTTTTACAAGAAACAAAACTCGTTTTATAAGAAAAAACCTAAACCTAAATTGATTTCCAAGTTAATTTTCCTATAATTACAACTCGAAAATCTCTTTTCAAAATACATGTTTCGACCCATGCCCATGCGCGTGTACCAAGCACCAAGTCCGTGTCTACTCGAAATTATTTTTTGCAAGTTTTTAACTTGATAAATAATGTATTTAAGAGTTTTATTTATGTAAAAATTCCTTTTTTGTGTTTAATTGTTTTACAAGAAACAAAACTCGTTTTATAAGAAAAAACCTAAACCTAACTTGATTTGCAAGTTAATTTTCCTATAAATACAACTCGAAAATATCTTTTCAAAATAATGTTTCGACCCATGCCCATGCGCGTGTACCAAGCACCAAGTCCGTGTCTACTTGAAATTATTTTTTGCAAGTTTTTAACTTGATAAATAATTTATTTAAGAGTTTTATTTATGGAAAAATTCCTTTTTTGTGTTTAATTGTTTTACAAGAAACAAAACTCGTTTTATAAGAAAAAACCTAAACCTAACTTGATTTTCAAGTTAATTTTCCTATAAATACAACTCGAAAATCTCTTTTCAAAATACATTTTTCGACCCATGCCCATGCGCGTGTACCAAGCACCAACTCCGTGTCTACTTGAAATTATTTTTTGCAAGTTTTTAACTTGATAAATAATGTATTTAAGAGTTTTATTTATGTAAAAATTCCTTTTTTGTGTTTAATTGTTTTACAAGAAACAAAACTCGTTTTATAAGAAAAAACCTAAACCTAACTTGATTTGCAAGTTAATTTTCCTATAAATACAACTCGAAAGTCTCTTTTCAAAATACATGTTTCGACCCATGCCCATGCGCCTGTACCAAGCACCAACTCCGTGTCTACTTGAAATTATTTTTTGCAAGTTTTTAACTTGATAAATAATGTATTTAATAGTTTTATTTATGTAAAAATTCCTTTTTTGTGTTTAATTGTTTTACAAGAAACAAAACTCGTTTTATAAGAAAAAACCTAAACCTAACTTGATTTGCAAGTTAATTTTCCTATAAATACAACTCGAAAATATCTTTTCAAAATACATGTTTCGACCCATGCCCATGCGCGTGTACCAAGCACCAATTCCGTGTCTACTTGAAATTATTTTTTGCAAGTTTTTAACTTGATAAATAATTTATTTAAGAGTTTTATTTATGGAAAAATTCATTTTTTGTGTTTAATTGTTTTACAAGAAACAAAACTCGTTTTATAAGAAAAACCTAAACCTAACTTGATTTTCAAGTTAATTTTCCTATAAATACAACTCGAAAATCTCTTTTCAAAATACATGTTTCGACCCATGCCCATGCGCGTGTACAAAGCACCAAGTCCGTGTCTACTTGAAATTATTTTTTGCAAGTTTTTGACTTGATAAAAAATTTATTTAAGAGTTTTATTTATGAAAAAAATCCTTTTTTGTGTTTAATTGTTTTACAAGAAACAAAACTCGTTTTATAAGAAAAAACCTAAACCTAACTTGATTTGCAAGTTAATTTTCCTATAAATACAACTCGAAAATATCTTTTCAAAATACATGTTTCGACCCATGCCCATGCGCGTGTACCAAGCACCAAATCCGTGTCTACTTGAAATTATTTTTTGCAAGTTTTTAACTTGATAAATAATTTATTTAAGAGTTTTATTTATGGAAAAATTCCTTTTTTGTGTTTAATTGTTTTACAAGAAACAAAACTCGTTTTGTAAGAAAAAACCTAAACCTAACTTGATTTTCAAGTTAATTTTCCTATAAATACAACTCGAAAATCTCTTTTCAAAATACATGTTTCGACCCATGCCCATGCGCGTGTACAAAGCACCAAGTCCGTGTCTACTTGAAATTATTTTTTGCAAGTTTTTGACTTGATAAAAAATTTATTTAAGAGTTTTATTTATGAAAAAAATCCTTTTTTGTGTTTAATTGTTTTACAAGAAACAAAACTCGTTTTATAAGAAAAAACCTAAACCTAACTTGATTTGCCAGTTAATTTTCCTATAAATACAACTCGAAAATATCTTTTCAAAATACATGTTTCGACCCATGCCCATGCGCGTGTACCAAGCACCAAGTCCGTGTCTACTTGAAATTATTTTTTGCAAGTTTTTAACTTGATAAATAATTTATTTAAGAGTTTTATTTATTGAAAAATTCCTTTTTTGTGTTTAATTGTTTTACAAGAAACAAAACTCGTTTTGTAAGAAAAAACCTAAACCTAACTTGATTTTCAAGTTAATTTTCCTATAAATACAACTCGAAAATCTCTTTTCAAACTACATTTTTTGACCCATGCCCATGCGCGTGTACCAAGCACCAACTCCGTGTCTCCTTGAAATTATTTGTTGCAAGTTTTTAACTTGATAAATAATGTATTTAAGAGTTTTATTTATGTAAAAATTCCTTTTTTGTGTTTAATTGTTTTACAAGAAACAAAACTCGTTTTATAAGAAAAAACCTAAACCTAACTTGATTTGCAAGTTAATTTTCCTATAAATACAACTCGAAAATATCTTTTCAAAATAATGTTTCGACCCATGCCCATGCGCGTGTACCAAGCACCAAGTCCGTGTCTACTTGAAATTATTTTTTGCAAGTTTTTAACTTGATAAATAATTTATTTAAGAGTTTTATTTATGGAAAAATTCCTTTTTTGTGTTTAATTGTTTTACAAAAAACAAAACTCGTTTTATGAGAAAAAACCTAAACCTAACTTGATTTGCAAGTTAATTTTCCTATAAATACAACTCGAAAATCTCTTTTCAAAATACATGTTTCGACCCATTCCCATGCGCGTGTACCAAGCACCAAGTCCGTGTCTACTTGAAATTAAATTTTGCAAGTTTTTAACTTGATAAATAATTTATTTAAGAGTTTTATTTATGGAAAAATTCCTTTTTTGTGTTTAATTGTTTTACAAGAAACAAAACTCGTTTTGTAAGAAAAAACCTAAACCTAACTTGATTTACAAGTTAATTTTCCTATAAATACAACTCGAAAATCTCTTTTCAAAATACATGTTTCGACCCATGCCCGTGTACCAAGCACCAAGTCCGTGTCTACTTGAAATTATTTTTTGCAAGTTTTTAACTTGATAAATAATGTATTTAAGAGTTTTATTTATGTAAAAATTCCTTTTTTATGTTTAATTGTTTTACAAGAAACAAAACTCGTTTTATAAGACAAAAACAAAAAACCTAACTTGATTTGCAAGTTAATTTTCCTATAAATACAACTCTAAAATATCTTTTCAAAATACATGTTTCGACCCATGCCCATGCGCGTGTACCAAGCACCAACTCCGTGTCTCCTTGCAATTATTTTTTGCAAGTTTTTAACTGGATAAATAATGTATTTAAGAGTTTTATTTATGTAAAAATTCCTTTTTTGTGTTTAATTGTTTTACAAGAAACAAAACTCGTTTTATAAGAAAAAACCTAAACCTAAATTGATTTGCAAGTTAATTTTCCTATAAGTACAACTCGAAAATCTCTTTTCAAAATAAATGTTTCGACCCATGCCCATGCGCGTGTACCAAGCACCAAGTCCGTGTCTACTCGAAATTATTTTTTGCAAGTTTTTAACTTGATAAATAATGTATTTAAGAGTTTTATTTATGTAAAAATTCCTTTTTTGTGTTTAATTGTTTTACAAGAAACAAAACTCGTTTTATAAGAAAAAACCTAAACCTAACTTGATTTGCAAGTTAATTTTCCTATAAATACAACTCGAAAATATCTTTTCAAAATAATGTTTCGACCCATGCCCATGCGCGTGTACCAAGCACCAAGTCCGTGTCTACTTGAAATTATTTTTTGCAAGTTTTTAACTTGATAAATAATTTATTTAAGAGTTTTATTTATGGAAAAATTCCTTTTTTGTGTTTAATTGTTTTACAAGAAACAAAACTCGTTTTGTAAGAAAAAACCTAAACCTAACTTGATTTTCAAGTTAATTTTCCTATAAATACAACTCGAAAATCTCTTTTCAAAATACATTTTTCGACTCATGCCCATGCGCGTGTACCAAGCACCAACTCCGTGTCTCCTTGAAATTATTTTTTGCAAGTTTTTAACTTGATAAATAATGTATTTAAGAGTTTTATTTATGTAAAAATTCCTTTTTTGTGTTTAATTGTTTTACAAGAAACAAAACTCGTTTTATAAGAAAAAACCTAAACCTAACTTGATTTGCAAGTTAATTTTCCTATAAATACAACTCGAAAATCTCTTTTCAAAAATACATGTTTCGACCCATGCCCATGCGCGTGTACCAAGCACCAAGTCCGTGTCTACTTGAAATTATTTTTTGTAAGTTTTTAACTTGATAAATAATTTATTTAAGAGTTTTATTTATGGAAAAATTCCTTTTTTGTGTTTAATTGTTTTACAAGAAACAAAACTCGTTTTGTAAGAAAAAACCTAAACCTAACTTGATTTTCAAGTTAATTTTCCTATAAATACAACTCGAAAATCTCTTTTCAAAATACATGTTTCGACCCATGCCCATGCGCGTGTACCAAGCACCAAGTCCGTGTCTACTTGAAATTATTTTTTGCAAGTATTTAACTTGATAAATAATTTATTTAAGAGTTTTATTTATTTAAAAATTCTTTTTTTGTGTTTAATTGTTTTACAAGAAACAAAACTCGTTTTATAAGAAAAAACCTAAACCTAACTTGATTTGCAAGTTAATTTTCCTATAAATACAACTCGAAAATATCTTTTCAAAATACATGTTTCGACCCATGCCCATGCGCGTGTACCAAGCACCAAGTCCGTGTCTACTTGAAATTATTTTTTGCAAGTTTTTGACTTGACAAATAATTTATTTAAGAGTTTTATTTATGGAAAAATTCCTTTTTTGTGTTTAATTGTTTTACAAGAAACAAAACTCGTTTTGTAAGAAAAAACCTAAACCTAACTTGATTTTCAAGTTAATTTTCCTATAAATACAACTCGAAAATCTCTTTTCAAAATACATGTTTCGACCCATGCCCATGCGCGTGTACCAAGCACCAAGTCCGTGTCTACTTGAAATTATTTTTTGCAAGTTTTTAACTTGATAAATAATTTATTTAAGAGTTTTATTTATGTAAAAATTCCTTTTTTGTGTTTAATTGTTTTACAAGAAACAAAACTCGTTTTATAAGAAAAAACCTAAACCTAACTTGATTTGCAAGTTAATTTTCCTATAAATACAACTCGAAAATATCTTTCCAAAATAATGTTTCGACCCATGCCCATGCGCGTGTACCAAGCACCAAGTCTGTGTCGACTTGAAATTATTTTTTGCAAGTTTTTAACTTGATAAATAATTTATTTAAGAGTTTTATTTATGGAAAAATTCCTTTTTTGTGTTTAATTGTTTTACAAGAAACAAAACTCGTTTTGTAAAAAAAAACCTAAACCTAACTTGATTTTCAAGTTAATTTTCCTATAAATACAACTCGAAAATCTCTTTTCAAAATACATTTTTCGACCCATGCCCATGCGCGTGTACCAAGCACCAACTCCGTGTCTCCTTGAAATTATTTTTTGCAAGTTTTTAACTTGATAAATAATGTATTTAAGAGTTTTATTTATGTAAAAATTCCTTTTTTGTGTTTAATTGTTTTACAAGAAACAAAACTCGTTTTATAAGAAAAAACCTAAACCTAACTTGATTTGCAAGTTAATTTTCCTATAAATACAACTCGAAAGTCTCTTTTCAAAATACATGTTTCGACCCATGCCCATGCGCCTGTACCAAGCACCAACTCCGTGTCTACTTGAAATTATTTTTTGCAAGTTTTTAACTTGATAAATAATGTATTTAATAGTTTTATTTATGTAAAAATTCCTTTTTTGTGTTTAATTGTTTTACAAGAAACAAAACTCGTTTTATAAGAAAAAACCTAAACCTAACTTGATTTGCAAGTTAATTTTCCTATAAATACAACTCGAAAATATCTTTTCAAAATACATGTTTCGACCCATGCCCATGCGCGTGTACCAAGCACCAATTCCGTGTCTACTTGAAATTATTTTTTGCAAGTTTTTAACTTGATAAATAATTTATTTAAGAGTTTTATTTATGGAAAAATTCCTTTTTTGTGTTTAATTGTTTTACAAGAAACAAAACTCGTTTTGTAAGAAAAAACCTAAACCTAACTTGATTTTCAAGTTAATTTTCCTATAAATACAACTCGAAAATCTCTTTTCAAAATACATGTTTCGACCCATGCTCATGCGCGTGTACCAAGCACCAAGTCCGTGTCTACTTGAAATTATTTTTTGCAAGTTTTTAACTTGATAAATAATTTATTTAAGAGTTTTATTTATGTAAAAATTCCTTTTTTGTGTTTAATTGTTTTACAAGAAACAAAACTCGTTTTATAAGAAAAAACCTAAACCTAACTTGATTTGCAAGTTAATTTTCCTATAAATACAACTCGAAATTCTCTTTTCAAAATACATGTATCGACCCATGCCCATGCGCGTGTACCAAGCACCAACTCCGTGTCTACTTGAAATTATTTTTTGCAAGTTTTTAACTTGATAAATAATGTATTTAAGAGTTTTATTTATGTAAAAATTCCTTTTTTGTGTTTAATTGTTTTACAAGAAACAAAACTCGTTTTATAAGAAAAAACCTAAACCTAACTTGATTTGCAAGTTAATTTTCCAATAAATACAACTCGGAAATATCTTTTCCAAATACATGTTTCGACCCATGCCCATGCGCGTGTACCAAGCACCAAGTCCGTGTCTACTTGAAATTATTTTTTGCAAGTTTTTAACTTGATAAATAATTTATTTAAGAGTTTTATTTATGGAAAAATTCCTTTTTTGTGTTTAATTGTTTTACAAGAAACAAAACTCGTTTTGTAAGAAAAAACCTAAACCTAACTTGATTTTCAAGTTAATTTTCCTATAAATACAACTCGAAAATCTCTTTTCAAAATACATGTTTCGACCCATGCCCATGCCCGTTTACCAAGCACCAAGTCCGTGTCTACTTGAAATTATTTTTTGCAAGTTTTTAACTTGATAAATAATGTATTTAAGAGTTTTATTTATGTAAAAATTCCTTTTTTGTGTTTAATTGTTTTACAAGAAACAAAACTCGTTTTATAAGAAAAAACCTAAACCTAACTTGATTTGCAAGTTAATTTTCCTATAAATACAACTCAAAAATATCTTTTCAAAATAATGTTTCGACCCATGCCCATGCGCGTGTACCAAGCACCAAGTCCGTGTCTACTTGAAATTATTTTTTGCAAGTTTTTAACTTGATAAATAATTTATTTAAGAGTTCTATTTATGGAAAAATTCCTTTTTTGTGTTTAATTGTTTTACAAGAAACAAAACTCGTTTTGTAAGAAAAAACCTAAACCTAACTTGATTTTCAAGTTAATTTTCCTATAAATACAACTCGAAAATCTCTTTTCAAAATACATGTTTCGACCCATGCCCATGCCCGTGTACCAAGCACCAAGTCCGTGTCTACTTGAAATTATTTTTTGCAAGTTTTTAACTTGATAAATAATGTATTTAAGAGTTTTATTTATGTAAAAATTCCTTTTTTGTGTTTAATTGTTTTACAAGAAACAAAACTCGTTGTATAAGAAAAAACCTAAACCTAACTTGATTTGCAAGTTAATTTTCCTATAAATACAACTCAAAAATATCTTTTCAAAATAATGTTTCGACCCATGCCCATGCGCGTGTACCAAGCACCAAGTCCGTGTCTACTTGAAATTATTTTTTGCAAGTTTTTAACTTGATAAATAATGTATTTAAGAGTTTTATTTATGTAAAAATTCCTTTTTTGTGTTTAATTGTTTTACAAGAAACAAAACTCGTTTTATAAGAAAAAACTTAAACCTAACTTGATTTGCAAGTTAATTTTCCTATAAATACAACTCGAAAGTCTCTTTTCAAAATACATGTTTTGACCCATGCCCATGCGCGTGTACCAAGCACCAACTCCGTGTCTACTTGAAATTATTTTTTGCAAGTTTTTAACTTGATAAATAATGTATTTAAGAGTTTTATTTATCTAAAAATTCCTTTTTTGTGTTTAATTGTTTTACAAGAAACAAAACTCGTTTTATAAGAAAAAACCTAAACCTAACTTGATTTGCAAGTTAATTTTCATATAAATACAACTCGAAAATATATTTTCAAAATACATGTTTCGACCCATGCCCATGCGCGTGTACCAAGCACCAAGTCCGTGTCTACTTGAAATTATTTTTTGCAAGTTTTTAACTTGATAAATAATTTATTTAAGAGTTTTATTTATGGAAAAATTCTTTTTTTGTTTGTAATTGTTTATACAAGAAACAAAACTCGTTTTGTAAGAAAAAACCTAAACCTAACTTGATTTTCAAGTTAATTTTCCTATAAATACAACTCGAAAATCTCTTTTCAAAATACATTTTTCGACCCATGCCCATGCGCGTGTACCAAGCACCAACTCCGTGTCTCTTTGAAATTATATTTTGCAAGTTTTTAACTTGATAAATAATGTATTTAAGAGTTTTATATATGTAAAAATTCATTTTTTGTGTTTAATTGTTTTACAAGAAACAAAACTCGTTTTATAAGAAAAAACCTAAACCTAACTTGATTTTCAAGTTAATTATCCTATAAATACAACTCGAAAATCTCTTTTCAAAATACATGTTTCGACCCATGCCCATGCGCGTGTACCAAGCACCAACTCCGTGTCTACTTGAAATTATTTTTTGCAAGTTTTTAACTTGATAAATAATGTATTTAAGAGTTTTATTTATGTAAAAATTCCTTTTTTGTGTTTAATTGTTTTACAAGAAACAAAACTCGTTTTATAAGAAAAAACCTAAACCTAACTTGATTTGCAAGTTAATTTTCCTATAAATACAACTCGAAAATATCTTTTCAAAATAATGTTTCGACCCATGCCCATGCGCGTGTACCAAGCACCAATCCGTGTCTACTTGAAATTATTTTTTGCAAGTTTTTAACTTGATAAATAATTTATTTAAGAGTTTTATTTATGGAAAAATTCCTTTTTTGTGTTTAATTGTTTTACAAGAAACAAAACTCGTTTTGTAAGAAAAAACCTAAACCTAACTTGATTTTCAAGTTAATTTTCCTATAAATACAACTCGAAAATCTCTTTTCAAAATACATTTTTCGACCCATGCCCATGCGCCTGTACCAAGCACCAACTCCGTGTCTCCTTGAAATTATTTTTTGCAAGTTTTTAACTTGATAAATAATGTATTTAAGAGTTTTATTTATGTAAAAATTCTTTTTTTGTGTTTAATTGTTTTACAAGAAACAAAACTCGTTTTATAAGAAAAAACCTAAACCTAACTTGATTTGCAAGTTAATTTTCCTATAAATAC